>NC_069500.1:1300991895-1300996895 GCF_027579735.1 Bombina bombina
TTAAGCTCTTTTACTGCCCTTAAAAAAAATAACACTAACCCCAAAATCGGTACTCACAGTTGCTGAAGTCCGGTGAAAGATCTTCATCCCAGCAGCGAAGCATCTTCATCCAGATGGGTCCATCTTCATCCATCGCGGGACTGGCATCTTCTTCATCCCTGCAGAGGCGGAGCGGTCGATGCGCAGAGGCAGAGGTCCATCGGTCCAACGTGGAGGTCCTCTTTATGCGATTGTCTGCCGCACACTGAGGATTCAATGCAAGGTACCCCTTTTATATTGGGGTACAGTTGCATTCCTATTGGCTGAAAAATTCAAATCAGCTAATAGGAATTAGAGCGGCTTGAAACCTATTGGCTGATTTGAACAGCCAATAGGATTTAAGCAGCTCTCATTCCTTTTGGCTGATTTTATTTCACAGGTAAGTTTGTATTTATTTTAACTAGGTAGTTAGTTAATAATAGTAACTTTAATTTAGGTCTATTTTAATTATGTTAAAAGTTAGGGGGTGTTAGGTTTAGGGGTTGATATAGTTTAATTTAGGTTGTTGCGATGTGGGGGCCGTTGGTTTGGGGGTTAATAGGTTTAGTTAGTATCGGCGATGTTGGGGAACTGCGGTTTAGGGGTTAATAGGTTTAGTTAGTGTTTATAATGTTTGGGAATGGCGGTTTAGGGGTTAATAGGTTTAGTTAGTGCCAGCGATGTTTGAAAACTGCGGTTTAGGGGTTAATAGGTTTAGTTAGTGTTGGCGATGTGAGGGGGGTGCGGTTTAGGGGTTAATAGGTTTAGGTAGTGTTGGCGATGTGGGGGGTGCTGTTTAGGGGTAAATAGGTTTAGTTAGTGTTGGCGATGTCGGGGAACAGTGGTTTAGGGGTTTATAGCTTTATTAGTGATTTAGTTAATGTCGGCAATGTGGGGGTGTGTGGTTTAGAGGTTAATAGGTTTAGGTAGTGTTGGCAATGTGGGGTGTGTGTGGTTTAGGGGTTAATAGCTTTATTTAGTGTCCGCGATGTGGGTGGTGGCAGCAGTTTCAGATAATTTTATTTTGCCAGTTAGTTATGTTAAATTAAATTTTTGGATCCTTTCGTTTTTTTCGGATCCATTCTTTATTGATATGCATTATTCTATTCTAAACTTCAGAATAGAATAATGCATATGGATAAAGAATGGATCCGAAAAAATAAACGGATCCGACAAATGCATACATACACATATTTAGACACGTGTATGTATGTATAGATATGTTAAAGCCCTTTGCAGCCCTTTTTTTTCCAACACCTTATACCATCTATCTTTGAGCCCTTATAACTTTTTAAATAATTTTTCAAATAATTTTTAGCATACATTGTTTATAGGAGTGTAACTGTACTTTTACATGTACAGTATCTCACAAAATTGAGTACACCCCTCACATTTTTGTAAATATTTTATTATATCTTTTCATGTGACAACACTGAAGAAATGATACTTTGTTACAATGTAAAGTAGTGAGTGTACAACTTGTATAACAGTGTAAATGTGATGTGACCTCAAAATAATTCAGCACACAGCCATTAATGTCTAAACTGTTGGCAACAAAAGTGAGAACACCCCTAAGTGTAAATGTGCAAATTGGGCCCAATTAGCTATTTTCTCTCCCCAGTGTCATGTGACTCGTTAATGTTACAAGGTCTCAGGTGTGAATGGGGAGCAGGTGTGTTAAATTTGGTGTTATCGCTCTCCCACCCTCTCATACAGGTCTCTGGAAGTTCAACATGGCACCTTATAGCAAAGAACTCTCTGAGGATCTGAAAAAAAGAACTGTTTCTCTACATAAAGATGACTTAAGACTTAAGAAGATTGCCAAGACCCAGAAACTGAGCTGCAGCACGGTGGGCAAGACCATACAGCGGTTTCACAGGACAGGTTCCACTCAGAACAGGCCTCGCCATGGTCGACCAAAGAAGCTGAGTGCACGTGCTCAGCATCATATCCAGAGGTTGTCTTTGGGAAATACACATATAAATGCTGCCAGAAATGCTGCAGAGGTTGAAGGGGTGGGGGGTCAACCTGTCAGTGCTCAGACCATACGCCGCACACTGCATCAAATTGGTCTGCATGGCTGTCATTCCAGAAGGAAGCCTCTTCTAAAGATGATGCAAAGAAAGCCTGCAAACAGTTTGCTGAAGACAAGCAGACTAAGGACATGGATTACTGGAACCATGTCCTGTGGTCCAATGAGACCAAGATAAACTTATTTTTATCAGATGGTGTCAAGCGTGTGTCGCGGCAACCAGGTGAGAAGTACAAAGACAAGTGTGTCTTGCCTACAGTCAAGCATGGTGGTGGGAGTGTCATGGTCTGGGCCTGCATGACTGCTGCCGGCACTGGGGAGCTACGGTTCATTGAAGGAACCATGAATGCCAACATGTACTGTGACATACTGAGGCAGAGCACGATCCCTTCCCTTTGGAGACTGGGCCACAGGGCAGTATTCCAACATGATAACGACCCCAAACACACCTCCAAGATGACCACTGCCTTGCTAAAGAAGCTGAGGGTAAAGGTGATGGACTGGCCAAGCATGTCTCCAGACCTAAACCCTATTGAGCATCTGTGGGGCACCCTCAAACGGAAGGTGGGGGAGTGCAAGGTCTCTAACATCCACCAGCTCCATGATGTCGTCATGGAGGAGTGGAAGAAGACACCAGTGACAACCTGTGAAGCTCTGGTGAACTCCATGCCCAAGAGGGTTAAGGCAGTGCTGGAAAATAATGGTGGCCACACAAAACATTGACACTTTGGGCCCAATTTGGACATTTACACTTAGGGGTGTACTCACTTTTGTTGCCAACGGTTTTGACATTAATGGCTGTGTGTTGAGTTATTTTGAGGGGACAACAAATTTACACTGTTATACAGGCTGTACAGTCACTACTTTACATTGTAGCAAAGTGTAATTTCTTCAGTGTTGTCACATGAAAAGATATAATAAAATATTTACAAAAATGTGAGGGGTGTACTCACTTTTGTGAGATACTGTGTATATATATATATGCTGTGTTTTATGCAACTTTTTTTCTTCCCCTCTGAAGTTTTGCTAACCTATAGCATAAATATCAATTGAGTGGGTCTACCAATTGTTGTAGTTAAATGGACATAAAAGGTATTATTGCACAATTGTTTGAATATTAATATGTGTACAACCCATGCAAATGGATTAAACACATAGTTAAAGTAATCTCCAGAGCAGCAATGTGCTGCGTCCTAGCTGAGCACATCTGTTGAGGATACATGAGATATAAGTAAATGCGATAATATTAAAATCAAAAAGTGCTCTATCTGAATCATGAACGTTTAATTTTGACTTTTGTGTTCCTTTAAGATTAACAATAAGGCATATGACAAATACAGACCTCCCCACTGTCCCTATTAAAGAGTGACAGTCCCTAATTCTAAGCTCTGTCCATCAGAAATAGCCATTTGTCCCTATTTGCAGAATTTCAATTAGCCCCTCCCAAAACCCACCAAGACATGCCCATGAACCTCCTGGACACATCTATTTTCCCATGATACCTAGCAACAAATGTTAGGAGGTATGAAAATACAGCATGTCCTAATTAGTTCGAGCAAAGCCTCAGAAAGCATTAAGGGACAGATTACAGGTGCAGAGCTATTGAGTGATTTAGCTAGAAGTTAATTTTTTGTGCACGTCAGGTTGCGCTCGTATTACAAGTTTGAAGCAAAAAGTATTCCATATAGAAGTCAATGGAGACAAAAAAGTGGAAAAAAACACCATACCCAATCGGCCGCTAGCAAGGGGTGTTAATCAGCCCGATCGTATTCGCCTCAGAGCAGGCGACAAGTTATGGAGCAGCGTTCTTTAGACTGTTGCTTCATAACTTCTGTTTCCGACGAGCCTGAAGGAGCTTGATAAGTATCCCCTATATTCTCAAGGGCGCTAAATCGTCATGAAGAGATCTCTATGATAAAACCCTTTGCAGCCTTTTTTGTTTTCTAACACCTGAGACCTCATATCTTTGAGCACTAAAAATATATTCAATGGTGTTATTATAAGTCTAAGTGTACTTCCTAAAGTATTTTTTATGTGTTTTGTGACACTATTTGTTTAGGAAAACAGTTGACCACAGCTCTGAGTATGTGCGAACCCGACGAGTTTTATCTTGAATTGTGCAAAAGCGATTGCGTTTACTTACAACTTGTAATATGAGCTCAATTGGTGGGGGGCTACACTACAGAAAAAAGTGTTGTTGTTTTTTTAAATAGAAAATAAAAACTATAGATAACTGGGTACTGGCAGACAGATTAGAACACATTACCCAGGTAATGAATCAAAAATAGGCCGGCTCCTAAGCTTACATTATTACTTTTTCAAATAAAGATTCCAAAAGAACGAAGAAAAATTGATATTAGGAGTAAATTAGAACGTTGCCTAAAATTGCATGCTACTTAAAGTGAAGGTAAAGTTCGCATCTTTCTAACTTTTCAAATGTAAGTAGCATTAAAACTAATGTGAGTTTAATTCATCAATTTCTTTAAAAATCGATATTTAACCTTTTATCCGCTTTTGAAAACTCTAATCTCCTTGTTCTGTAATCTGCCCGTAATTAATTTTTTTTTTTGGCAGCCAGGTCACGTTGTTCTATTATCCAATTATCTGTCTGGCCGTTAGGCGGCCGTCATTTGACGTCACTGCATAACTGTTTCATATGCGCATGCGTTAGATACACTTCCTGTATCTTATAAGCCGTGCTCGTTCCAGCTTTGCGCTTGCGCACATCGCCTTCATTCAAGCAACTGGCCCGAACGCACTTTGTTTAGCAACAATTGGCAACAGATGGTAATAGTATTTACTCGCGCAGGTGCAAATTGAGGTTGATGCGTAATGTGCGCATGCGCAAGATTGAAGAAAATCGAGAACGCGCATTTACCATACGTATAGAGCGGGTGGAAACGCTCTATACGTAATACAACCAGAAAGCAGGAAATAACTGGTGGGAGGA
>NC_069500.1:1301001895-1301249395 GCF_027579735.1 Bombina bombina
AAAAAGCCCATGCTGATTATTTCATCCTTAGCAGGAAATGTTCTGCCAGCTGTTAACTCCTTATTTTCCTTATGCTTGGTAACAATATCAGGGTTATTTTTAGCTACTTGTAATTTGACCTATACATTGCGGTAAAAAAAAATCAACGTTAAAAGTTGCTTGTTTTATGTATTTCCATATAATTAAAAATATTTGGAATACCGTTATTCTTTCATAGAATACATTTCTATAATGTTCATAGATATACATTTGTCTGTATTTATATTCTTTAAAATGTGAAAACAGAAATATCCCTACTTTCAATAAGACTATTGGATGCAGAATAAGGTGTATTATTTCTCTATAAAACTCATCTCTAACATAAACCCTTTATCCAGCCAAATGTTGATGAACTGTTTTTTTATAATGTACCATGTATACTATGTCTTTTTTTGTGTAGTGGTATATAATCTGCTTTCTGCTTTTAAAAAAATTGCATTAAAATGTATTATTACATGCTATAGTTAATATTTTAATATACATTTTTTTTTTAAAGAAATCTAACCTTTCAGAGTTTAGTTTACGTATTATAGAAATTACTATTTATCTAATGTGAATTATTTTTTGCTTTATGTTATGTATTCATTGTATTTATTTTACACTACATAGTTTTTAGTATCACTATGCCTTCTATTTAGGATCTGTTCTTTCTGTATACAGAATATAGTATGCAAGATTAATTGTTATTATAGTATACATAATATTGCTTACATAATATTAAAGGGACACTGTACCCAAAATTTTTCTTTCGTGATTCAGATTGAGCATGAAATTTTAAGCAACTTTCTAATTTACTCTTATTATCAAATTGTCTTCATTATCTTGGTATCTTTATTTGAAATGCAAGAATGTAAGTTTAGATGCCGGCCCATTTTTGGTGAACAACCTGGGTTGTCCTTGCTGATTGGTGGATAAATTCACCCACCAATAAAAAAGTGCTGTCCAGAGTACTGAAACAAAACAAAAGCTTGGATGCCTTCTTTTTCAAATAATGATAGCAAGAGAACGAAGAAAAATTGATAATAGGAGTAAATTAGAAAGTTGCTTAAAATTACATGCTCTTTCTGAATTACAAAAGAAAAAATTTGGGTACGGTGTCCCTAAACAACAAAATAAATGAACTTGCAGACTTTCCCAATAGGGTTGACATCTTTGTTGGAAATATATAACTGCCATACCAATTAATATAATATTTCCAGTATCTAGAAAAGAAAAATGTGCAAAAGATGTGATTTACAAAAAAATAATAAAACAAAATATTGTATCAAGGATATGCTAATTATAGGCTAGATTGTGCGTGGCGTGCGAACAGTAGCACACAAGTGATATGGGGTATTTTGCGGCTCTTTGCCAAAGATGGGCCGGCTCCTAATCTTACATTCCTGCTTTTTCAAATAAAGATACCAAGAGAACAAAGAGAAATTGATAATAGGAGTAAATTAGAAAGTTTCTTAAAATTGCATTCTCTATTTGAATCATGGAAGACAAAATGTGGGTACAGTATCCCTTTACAGGTATAATCAAGCGATGGAGTCAAGGATTCACAATTTTTACAAAAAGAAGCAAGAGAAGTGCAATGTTTACACAAAGGCAGGTGTTAAAGGGACAGGAAACCCCAAAACTTTCTTTCATGATTTGGATAGAACATACAATTTCAAACAACTTTCCATTTTACTTCTGTTATCAAATTTGCTTTATTCTCTTGTTATCCTTTGCTGAAGGAATGGCATAGCACTACTGGCAGCTAGCGGAACACATCTAGTTAGCCAATCACAAGAGACAAATGTGTGCAGGCACCAATCACAAACTAGCTCCCACTACTGTATGATATGTGCATATTCTTTTTCAACAAGGGATACCAAGAAAACAAAGCACAAATTTAAAAATAGAAGTGAATTTAAAAGTGTCTTAAAATGAAATGCTCTATCTGAATCATGTAAGTTTAATTTTGATTTTCCTATCCCTTTAATAATGTCTATTTACATATGGCCCAATATTGACATACAATCTGATTAGAAAAGAAAAAAAATGAGGTTGCTGAGAATGTGGTCACATTTTTTGGCAGAGCATTCAGGACATGTTTAGCAGAGCAAGTTGTAAAAAAAGAACAAAATGAAATAATTTGGGGCGAGAGCTGTGAGTGGAGAAAAGAACCCAGACTAGAAACAACAGCTGAAAACCAGCTAAATGTCTGTCGATTCAGCCACTTGTAAATCATGGACTGCACCTGCCATTTGTATCATTTAGCTCCCCCACAAAAACACACCAACTGCTCTTTTCAGCTGCAATAAGGAGTGCTCATTTGTATGCTAAACGATATGACAACTAAGTGAATTATCATTTGCTACTGATTACCCCTGTAACTGTGTTAACCACATAGTCAAAGTCAGCTCCAGAGCAGCAATGCACTAATGGAATATAGCATAAGCTAAGCAAATGATAAGAGGCATATGTGTGTAGCCAGGGCCAACAATCCCCAGACGGCTCCAAGTAGTGCATTGTTGCTCCTGAGCATACCTAAGTATGCTTTTCAACAATAGTACATTTTAAAATAGAAGTCAATTGCCACGAATTAATGTCTCTTTAAACTAAACCATTGCTCCAATTTTTTTAATAATTACATTTAGCAATAGTATAGGATATATATTTTTCTATGTATCTTTATAAATAATATTCCTGTTTAGAATACACCTTATATTGAAAGCCTTTCATTATTGAATGTGTGTGTAAAAATCTGATAGTCATAAATGAACCTTCCTGAAATGTGTATATAATGTAATGATGACTCATTTACAAATTATAGGAAGGACTGTCTGAATGACGTACAGGGTTAAGGGAAATGTTAAGATAGTGCAGGTGAACAGCAAAACAATAACATGGGTTTAAGTTAAAAGAAAAACAACAATAACAAAAGCGTTGATTTGCTGGCACTGTTCTCATGGGGCATTGCTGGAGGGATGGAGCTAACAGGACACTTGAGACAATATACAGTACTGTGCAAAAATCTTATTCAACATTAAATTTGTTGTTTAAGCAAAGTTTTAATGACCATCAATTTATTTCTCGGTCTCTTTATTAAGATACAAACAGAAAATACAGGAAGTATAAACACAAAATATAAAAAAAACACAATTTTCAGAACAAATTGGCTTGTTCAGGCAAAGTCAGTATTTAGTGTGACCTCCCTTGGCACTAAGCAAATCTTGAACTCTTTAGGGGAGACTGTCCTGAAGTTTTCTGAAGTAACCTTCTGATATATTATACCAGGCTTCTTTCAGCACTTCCCAGAGTTCTTCTTTAGATTTAGGTTGTCTTTTATTTATTTCTCTGTCCAGGTAATCCCATACTGCCTCTATAATATTCAGGTCTGGACTCTGTGGAGATCAGTCCATGACTGTCAGTGTTTTATCAGCTGTTTTTCTCTCCAGATATGATTGCACTGCATTAGCAATGTGCTTGGATCATTTTCATGCTGAAAAAAATAAAAAAAAAATCCAATCAGGATCTTTCCAGAATGAATGGCATGATGAATTAGAACCTGTCTGTACTTTTCAGCATTCATGATCCCATTAATTCAGACAATATCACCAACACCACTGGCAGAAATAAAGCCCCAAACCAGGCCAGACCCTCCACCATCTGTTACTGGAGACCGCAAAGCACTCATTCTTCCATCTCTCTCCAACTCTTCTTCTCATATATTGTCGACAACTGGATCCAAAAATTTCAAACTTGGATTCTTTACTCCATAATACTCTATTCCATTGCTTTTCATTCCAATCTTTGTGAGTTTTAGCATACCTTAGCCTTTTCACCCTGTTCCCCTTCCGAAAAAGTGGTTTCTTCGCTGCTAGCCTTCCACAAAGACCATTCCTGATCAAGCTTCTTTGGACTGTAGAAGGGTCAACTTGGCATCCGAATGAAGCTGCCAGATGCTGAGACAGGTCCTTATTGAACTTCATCTGGTCTCTCAAATAAGAAAATAAGAATCTCCTGATTAATCAAATTTGTTTATAACAGCTTGAATACCACGGGGCCAATTTATGAAAGTGCGAGCAGACATGATACGATGTAGCGTATAATGCCCGCCGCACATCGATAAATGCCGAAAGCATATGCTGTCGGCATTTATCATTGCACAAGAGTTCTTGTGAACTGCTTGTGCAATGCCGCCCCCTGCAGGGGGTGTCGATTAGCCCGATCGTATAGGATCAGGTGGATTGATGTCCGCAGCCTCAGAGCAGGCAGACAAGTTATGGAGCAGCGGTCTTTAGACCACTGCTTCATAACTGCTGTTTCCGGCGAAACAGGGGCATGAAGCTCAATTTGGAGTTTGATAATTCGGCCCCCACCTCTTAGGTATCCAGTTTATTTGCTGATTACTCTTTGATAGTGGTCTTGCTGATGCAAAAGTATGATTTTATGTCTATCAAATTCTGTGATCTTTGGCATTTTGAATGGAATGATGTGATTGAAGGTTGGTCTTATTAGCAAGCTTCCAATTAATTAAACTAATACCACATGTGTATGTAATGCTCAAGCATGTCTTGCACAAACCTGGTATAATAGACCTTTTTCATAGCAGTCATTTTGACATGAAATCATAGGACAAATACAGGTGTTAGCAATGACATTAATTTAGGTTCCATATAGGTTACGAGAGCAAGGTTTCTACTATTGCTCAAGTGTAACGGGAGGTCACACTAAATACTTGCTACTTTAGCCTATAGAAGCATTTTTTTCTGGGGTATTTTCTGTTTTTTAATACTGAATACAAATATCCCGTATTTTCTGGTTGTATTCAAATAATGAGACTGAGAAATAATGATATATGGTCATTATATAATTGCTAAAACAACAAATCTAATGGTGGCCTAATACTTTTGAACAGTACTGTTTATATATTAAATTCCAGATACCCTGGAATATTACTTATTTATATCAAGGGAAAACTATTTTTTAGAAATGTATTAAACAGTGAGTAATGTGTTATACAGGTTCATACTTAATGCCAAATGATCAGAAATCTCACAAAATCTTATTTTTTGTAAGCTTTATATTGTAATGTGTCTCTCATTCTCATGCACATGCTGAATAGTGAAATAAACAGCTCTCAAGTTAAAATTTGCTGTTCTAAAATATTTTGAGGGATCTCACAGTACTGATAAGAAATTTAATATTAGATCTTACCAATAGAAAGAAGCTGTCCTGTAAACCTTGCAACATAAAATAGTAACTACAAATGTGAAATTATTATTATTTTTTTTAAAACAAGCTTTATTGCTAAATCATTTTCATGTGTACAATAAAAAAAAAAAAAAGAAACAGTATATAAAACCAACAGTCTGGTGTTTTCATTGTTTACGTTGATAAAGATAAGACCAATCTCATGGCTGGATGTGAAACTTAATAATACAATTAAGAGACCAACAAAGTCTCAAACTAGTCAAGCAAACTGGGTCTGTGACTTTTAAGGTTTACATATTTCTACTTTGAGCTTGGTATTTTTATATTTTCTAGATACAGTTACAAGCTTAACAGAATATGAACTTTGAAACGTGTATCAAGAATTAAGAATAAATTTAAGAGAAGATGAGTGTAAAGAGAAAAAGAGGAAAAGATAAAGGAAGGAGGGAGGGAGAAAAAAAGAGTGGGGGGGTCTGATTATGTCCAGTTCCAAGCCATTTTAATGAATATATACAGGGGATGTTTCCTATCAGAGGGGGATGTCTCTCCAGGTAGCTAGCATAATTTCATGGGTGCCGATTTGGTTGGTTTTGTAATAGTGAAATCTCTCTAGTATTAAAAGTTAATCAACCGAGGAGATCCATTCCTCGATGGTTGGTACTGCTTTTGCTTTCCATTTTTTGGGAATGAAAAGTATATATTTAGCCTTACTGGGGTTAAATACCACCTGCATAGCAGCTTAAGTTGTATTTCTTGTACAGTCACTGTATTGAGAAGCTCTTAGCTAGTGCAAATGATTTAAGCCAATCCTCTCGGTCTATGTCATTATTGAGGTCCCTGTTCCAAGCTATGGTGTAAGTTGGTAATTGTGTATCTGGAGGTAGGAGTAGAAGTTTATATACTAAGGATATCAATCGTCTCGGAGAAGTGGTCATGGTGCATAGAAGTTCAAATGGAATGAGTTCTCTTGTAAAATTATCTTTGTGTGCATGATGGGTTAGGTACTGGATTAGCTTGTTGTATCTCATCCATGAAGAGAATATATTCCTGTGGGATTCCATCGTATGTTGTTGTGAACGCAGTCACCCATTTTCAAATGCGAAATGCAAAGTACCTGCTCTTAAGCTATAAGGTTTGCTCATATGTGTCCCCAGTTTGTGATATGGTAGGTCAGGGTTTTCTTTAATGGGTATTAGTGGCGATTATTTAGGAGATATGTGTGTGCTAGTGGCTATTAGTTTATCCCATTCATGCAAAATTTCCAGGGACATATAATATTTATGTAATGACTTTGAGCGTAAAGATGTTGGAATCCACGCTAATGTACCAACGTTGTTCAGTTTGAATATTTGACTATCTAGTAGGACCCACGCTTTATGTGTGGTGTTGTGTGACCACTCTATTAGTCTTTGAAATAGTATTGCTCGCCTATAAATAGCCAGATCCAGAAATCCTAGCCCTCCTCTATCTCTGGGAAGATACATTGCTTTCCTGAGGACTCTGGGTTTTGTACCCGACCATACAAACTGTTCTATGATTTTTTGTAGTTGAGGTAGGAAGTCTCTAGGTAAGGGCATCAGAATTGTCTGTAAAATATATAAAATACGTGGTAAAATTTTCATTTTAATCACCCCTATTTTCCCTATCCACGAAATAGGCTTGTTTTTCCATGAAGATAGATCCCTAACTATTTCCTCCTTTAGTTTTAAATAGTTGTTCTTAAATATAAATCTTGCGGGTTTGAAGAGAGGTGAACACCCAGATATTTCAACGGTGATTTGGCTATAGGGGCCTTATAGTTTGTTTGTACAAGTTGTATGTGTTCATGCGGTGCACTGATATTTAGGAGCTCTGTCTTTGTGAGATTTAGGTGAAAATTAGAGAGTGTGCCATAGAGTTCTATTTCTTTAAGAAGTTCTGAAATGGAAGAATCTATATTTGTGAGAGTGTAAAGAATATCGTCCACATAAAGTGCCTGCTTATGCTCTGTTTCTCTAACTCTAATTCTGGTAATTTTGGGGTTGTTCCTAACTTTGTGTGCTAACGCTTCAATTGACAGGGCAAATAAAAGAGGGGAAAGGGGGCAGCCCTGTCTAGTGCCATTCATTATATGAAATGTATCTGACAGTGTTCCATTTACCCTAACTCGAGCAGTTGGAGCAGAATATAAGGCGAATGTCATGTTTAAAAAAGAGTCTCCAAAGTTCATGGCTTTCATAACTTGACCCAGAAAAAGCCAATCGACGCGGTTGAAGGCCTTCTCTGTGTCTGTTGAGAAGAGAGCCATAGGCACTCCTTCAGTTTGTACAAAATTTGTTAATTGTAATACATTGGAGGTATTGTTCTGGGCCTCTCTGCAAAATCGATATTAGATTTGGGAGGTATTTATTTAGACATTTTGTCAGGACCTTGGCTAAAAGTTTGACATCTGTGTTTAGTAACGATATGGGCCTGAAGTTTTCGGGGGTATTGGAGGTTTTTTTTGGCATGATTGTAATATGTGCTTCTAGCATTGAACTGGCAAGATGGGTGCTTTGCGGTCAAGTTGTTAAAAAGTTGGAGCATTATGGGGGACAGAGAAGTAAATAATGTTTTGTAATATCTTGGAGTAAGCCCATCCGGACTAGGGGTTTTACCGCACGGTTGCTTTCTGCGTATTGATCTAGTAATAATCTTCCTGTCTTGTTGCCCCCTTTATAGTATTGTTGTCTAATTGTTAAGGTTTTGCGTTGGAAAGCTTCCATTAAATGTTATTTGAGTTCAACCCTAGTATGGGTGAGCTCCTTTCTGGTATATTCATCAAGAGGGTTCTGTTTGTGTTTGGATTCTAAGGTTGATATAGTGTTTAACAGTTGTGAGTGTTTTTCTCTGTATTGTTTGAGTAATCGTGCTTTATGTTTGAGAAATTCTCCTCGCATCACGCATTTATGTGCTTCCCATATATTTGTCAATGAGGTATCAGTGGGGTCATTGTGTGTTAGGTAGTCCTCTAGGGATTTTTGCAATTCTGTCTTTATGAGGGGTTTATCTAATCTCCAAATATATACTGCTGGGGGTATGTCAGGCCATTGAACTGTACATGTGACAGGGGCATGATCCGACCAGGTGATCGGGCCGATATTGCATGTGTTAACCATATCTAATCCCGTTGTATCTCCAGATATCATGTAATACTAAGTCTGAAAGAGTTGCCTTGACTGATTTAATCGTACTATTGGGAATACTAACTGAGCCATTAGAAGTATCTACTTGAGCATCTAAAGGTAAATTGAGGTCACCAGCAAGAATCACCAGGACCTATCAGTACTTTTGAAACTCGTTTAAGAAACGAGTGCTGGTCAGTGTTTGGAGTATATATTGTTGCCAAAGTTATGGGATGATCATAGAGCATGCCTGATAGGACAAGAAATCTCCGATCTGCCTCTTTTTCAATATGTGTTGCCTTAAGGGGGACAGACTGATGTTGAGTACGCCTACTCCACACTTTTTGGACGTATCAGAAGCAAAAGAAGCTGTGGTATATTGTGCGTTACACCATTGTGGTTCCCTTCCCTTACGAAATTGTGTTTCTTGAAAAAATATCACATGGCTGTTTAGTTCTCTAAAGACTATGGGGGGTAGTTATCAACGTGTCTAATTTACCTGCCTTCGCCGGTTCAATACGCTCGCCTACCTTCGCCGCCGCGGACCTGAAAAAATTCGCCTAAGTTACCAATAAATCTGTCAAAAAGCCGCGCACCAAGTACGGGGCGATGAGCAGCGGACTGTGATAGTTATCACTCATCCGATCTCGCTGCTCTTCGGCTTTTTGGCAGCTTTATTGCTAGCCTGTCACTAAGCACCCACACTAACTACACTGTTCTACCCCCTATACCGGCGCCCCCGGAGCCCCCCGCAACTAAATAAAGTTACTAACCCCTAAACCGCCGCTCCTAGACCCCGCCACAACGATAATAAATATATTAACCCCTAAACCGCCGCTACTAGACCCCGCCGCAACTCTTATAAATGTATTAACCCCTAAACCGCCGCTAACGGACCCCGCCGCAACCTATCAGCCAATCGGATTGAACTTGATTCTGATTGGCTGATTCCATCAGCCAATCAGAATTTTCCTACCTTAATTCCGATTGGCTGATAGAATCCTATCAGCCAATTGGAATTCGAGGGACGCCATCTTGGATGACGTCATTTAAAGGAACCGTCATTCGTCGTTCAGTCGTCGGCCAGGATGGATGATCCGCGTCGGAGGTCTTCAGGATGCTGCCGCTCCGCTCCGGATGGATGACGATAGAAGATGCCGCTTGGATGAAGACATCAATCGGATGGAAGACCTCTTCTGCCCTGCTTGGATGAAGACTTCTACCGGATCATGGACATCTTCAGCCCCCCGCTTGGGCTTGGATCAGGACATCGGAGGAGCTCTTCTGGACCGATCGGTGAACCTGGTATGGTGAAGATAAGGTAGGAAGATCTTCAGGGCTTAGTGTTAGGTTTATTTAAGGGGGGTTTGGGTTAGATTAGGGGTATGTGGGTGGTGGGTTGTAATGTTGGGGGGGGGGGGTATTGTATGTTTTTTTTTACAGGCAAAAGAGCTGAACTTCTTGGAGCATGCCCCGCAAAGGGCCCTGTTCAGGGCTGGTAAGGTAAAAGAGCTTTGAACTTTAGTAATTTAGAATAGGGTAGGGCATTTTTTTATTTTGGGGGGCTTAGAGTAGGTGTAATTAGTTTAAAATTGTTGTAAGATTTTTCTTATGTTTGTAAATATTTTTTTATTTTTTGTAACTTAGTTCTTTTTTATTTTTTGTACTTTAGTTAGTTTATTTCATTGTAGTTATTTGTAGATATTGTATTTAATTAATGTATTGATAGTGTAGTGTTAGGTTTAATTGTAGGTAATTGTTGATATTGTATTTAATTAATTTAATGATAGTGTAGTGTTAGGTTTAATTATAACTTAGGTTAGGATTTATTTTACAGGTAATTTTGTTATTATTTTAACTAGGTAACTATTAAATAGTTCTTAACTATTTAATAGCTATTGTACCTGGTTAAAATAATTACAAAGTTGCCTGTAAAATAAATATTAATCCTAAAATAGCTACAATGTAATTATAATTTATATTGTAGCTATATTAGGATTTATTTTACAGGTAAGTATTTAGCTTTAAATAGGAATAATTTATTTAATAAGAGTTAATTAATTTCATTAGATTAAAATTATATTTAATTTAGGGGGGTGTTAGTGTTAGGGTTAGACTTAGCTTTAGGGGTTAATACATTTATTAGAATAGCGGTGAGCTCCGGTCGGCAGATTAGGGGTTAATAATTGAAGTTAGCTGTCGGCGATGTTAGGGAGGGCAGATTAGGGGTTAATACTATTTATTATAGGGTTAGTGAGGCGGATTAGGGGTTAATAACTTTATTATAGTAGCGGTGCGGTCCGCTCGGCAGATTAGGGGTTAATAAGTGTAGGCAGGTGGGGCGACGTTGTGGGCGGCAGATTAGGGGTTAATAAATTTAATATAGGGGTCGGCGGTGTTAGGGGCAGCAGATTAGGGGTACATAGCTATAATGTAGGTTGCGGCGGTTTACGGAGCGGCAGATTAGGGGTTAATAATAATATGCAGGGGTCAGCGATAGCGGGGGCGGCAGATTAGAGGTTAATAAGTGTAAGGTTAGGGGTGTTTAGACTCGGGGTACATGTTAGGGTGTTAGGTGCAGACGTAGGAAGTGTTTCCCCATAGCAAACAATGGGGCTGCGTTAGGAGCTGAACGCAGCTTTTTTGCAGGTGTTAGGTTTTTTTTCAGCTCAAACAGCCCCATTGTTTCCTATGGGGGAATCGTGCACAAGCACGTTTTTGAGGCTGGCCGCGTCCGTAAGCAACTCTGGTATCGAGAGTTGCAGTTGCGTTAAAAATGCTCTACGCTCCTTTTTTGGAGCCTAACGCAGCCATTCTGTGGACTCTCAATACCAGAGTTATTTTAAAGGTGCAGCCAGAAAAAAGCCAGCGTTAGCTACGAGGGTCGTTACCGACAAAACTCTAAATCTAGCCGTAAGATAGCTACAATGTAATTAATAATTACATTGTAGCTATTTTAGGATTTATATTTATTTTACAGGTAACTTTGTATTTATTTTAGCTAGTTAGAATAGTTATTAAATAGTTATTAACTATTTAATAACTACCTAGCTAAACGAAATTCAAAATTACCTGTAAAATAAATCCTAACCTAAGTTACAATTAAACCTAACACTACACTATCATTAAATTAATTAAATAAATTAACTACAAATAACTACAATTAAATACAATTACATAAACTAACTAAAGTACAAAAAATAAAAAAATAAGTTACAAACATTTAAAAAATATTACAACAATTTTAAGCTAATTACACCTAATCTAAGCCCCCTAATAAAATAACAAAGCCCCCCAAAATAAAAAAATGCCCTACCCTATTCTAAATTTAAAAAGTTCAAAGCTCTTTTACCTTACCAGCCCTTAAAAGGGCCTTTTGCGGGGCATGCCCCAAAGAAAACTGCTCTTTTGCCTGTAAAAGAAAAATACAACCCCCCCAACATTAAAACCCACCACCCACATACCCCTAATCTAACCCAAACCCCCCTTAAAATAACCTAACACTAATCCCCTGAAGATCATCCTACCTTGAGTCGTCTTCACTCAGCCGAACCACCGATGGAACTGAAGAGGAGATCCGGAGCGGCAGAAGTGATCCTCCAAGGGGCGCTGAAGAAATCTTCCATCCGATGAAGTGATCCTCCAAGCGGCGCTGAAGAAGTCTTCCATCCAGGCGATGTCATCTTTCAAGCGGCGCTGAAGAAGTCTTCTATCCGGGCGATGTCATCTTCCAAGCGGGGTCTTCAATCTTCTTTCTTCAGGATCCATCTTCATCCCGCCGACGCGGAACATCCTTCTTCCCCGACGGACTAACGACGAATGAAGGCTCCTTTAAGGGTCGTCATCCAAGATGGCATAATTCCGATTGGCTGATAGGATTCTATCAGCCAATCGGAATGAAGGTAGGAAAAATCTGATTGGCTGATTGGATCAGCCAATCGGATTGAACTTCAATCTGATTGGCTGATTCAATCAGCCAATTAGATTTTTCCTACCTTCATTCCGATTGGCTGATAGAATCCTATCAGCCAATCGGAATTGAAGGGATGCCATCTTGGATGACGTCCCTTAAAGGAGCCTTCATTCGTCGTTAGTCCGTCGGGGAAGAAGGATGTTCCGCGTCGGCGGGATGAAGATGGATCCTGAAGAAAGAAGATTGAAGACCCCGCTTGGAAGATGATATCGCCCGGATAGAAGACTTCTTCAGCGCCGCTTGGAAGATGACATCGCCCAGATGGAAGACTTCTTCAGCGCCGCTTGGAGGATCACTTCATCGGATGGAAGATTTCTTCAGCGCCCCTTGGAGGATCACTTCTGCCGCTCCGGATCTCCTCTTCGGTTCCATCGGTGGCTCGGCTGAGTGAAGACGACTCAAGGTAGGATGATCTTCAGGGGATTAGTGTTAGGTTATTTTAAGGGGGGTTTGGGTTAGATTAGGGGTATGTGGGTGGTGGGTTTTAATGTTGGGGGGGTTGTATTTTTCTTTTACAGGCAAAAGAGCAGTTTTCTTTGGGGCATGCCCCGCAAAAGGCCCTTTTAAGGGCTGGTAAGGTAAAAGAGCTTTGAACTTTTTTAATTTAGAATAGGGTAGGGCATTTTATTATTTTGGGGGGCTTTGTTATTTTATTAGGGGGCTTAGATTAGGTGTAATTAGCTTAAAATTGTTGTAATATTTTTTAAATGTTTGTAACAGCTTTTTTTATTTTTTGTACTTATTTAGTTTATGTAATTGTATTTAATTGTAGTTATTTGTAGTTAATTTATTTAATTAATTTAATGATAGTGTAGTGTTAGGTTTAATTGTAACTTAGGTAAGGATTTATTTTACAGGTAATTTTGTATTTCTTTTAGCTAGGTAGTTATTAAATAGTTAATAACTATTTAATAACTATTCTAACTAGCTAAAATAAATACAAAGTTACCTGTAAAATAAATATAAATCCTAAAATAGCTACAATGTAATTATTAATTACATTGTAGCTATCTTAGGGTTTATTTTACAGGCAAGTATTTAGTTTTAAATAGGAATAATTTATTTAATGATAGTGTAGTGTTAGGTGTAATTGTAACTTAGGTTAGTTTTTATTTTACAGGTAAATTTCTCTTTATTTTAGCTAGGTAAGCTATTAAATAGTTAATAACTATTTAATAGCTATTGTACCTAGTTAAAATAAATTGAAAGATGCCTGTAAAATAAAAATAAATCCTAAGATAGCTACAATATAATTATTATTTATATTGTAGCTATATTAGGGTTTATTTTAAAGGTAAGTATTTAGTTTTAAATAGGATTTATTTAGTTAATAAGAGAAATATTATTTAGATTTATTTAATTAATATTTAAGTTAGGGGGGTGTTAGGGTTAGGGTTAGACTTAGGTTTAGGGGTTAATAATTTTATTGCAGTGGCGGCGGTGTAGGGGGGGCAGGATAGGGGTTAATAAATGTATTATAGGTGGCGATGGTGTAGGGGGGGCAGATTAGGGGCTAATAACTTTATTATAGAGGGCGGCGGTATAGGGGGGGCAGGATAGGGGTTACTAGGTATAATGTAGGTTGCGGCGGTGTCCGGGAGCGGTGGTTTAGGGGTTAATATGTATAGAGTATCTTGCGGTGGGCTCCGGGAGCGGCGGTTTAGGGGTTAATATGTATAGAGTAGCTTGCGGTGGGCTCCGGGAGCGGCGGTTTAGGGGGAAAACACTTTATTTAGTTGCAGCAGTGTAGGGGGGACAGATTAGGGGTGTTTAGACTCGGGGTACATGTTAGGGTGTTAGGTGCAGACAGCTCCCATAGAAATCAATGGGATGTCTGGCAGCAGCGCACTTGTACTTTCGCTATGGTCAGACTCCCATTGATTCCTATGGGATCCGCTGCCTCCAGGGCGGCGGATTGAAAACCAGGTACGCTGGGCCAGAAAAGTGCCGAGCGTACCTGCTAGTTTTTTGATAACTAGCAAAAGTAGTCAGATTGTGCCGCACTTGTGTGCAGAACATCTGGAGTGACGCAAGAATCGATCTGTGTCGGACTGAGTCCGGCGGATCGAAGCTTACGTCACTAAATTCTACTTTTGCCGGTCTCTAGCCTTTGATAACTAAGGCGAATCAGCCTCGCCACAAATACGTTGCGGAATTCCAGCATATTTGAGGTTGACGGCTTGATAACTACCCCCCTATGGACCTTTTACCTGGGTTGTTGAGGCCCTTTGCGTTTATAGTAGTGAAGGTCAGATCATGTGTTCCAAACCTGCTGGCTTGGCGATCCATTCTGTAGGGAGAGAGAGAAAAACAAGGGAGGAGGGGATTGAAAGAGAAGGGTATGAAGTCTCTAGGAGTAAGTTAAAGGTGAAAGAAAAGAAGATAAAGAGTAAGATGAGTAAGATATAATTAAATAAAATGCCTGATACACAAGGCGACAAATAAGTAAAACGTTTGGTAGTCGGTTATCTCTATTAACAAGAAAAACAGAACTTTGTCTAAACAAAAAGCAACCGTATATCAGTAAACAAATACAATAGGGGTAGTACCCCTTTAGCAAGTACAACTTAGTCAAACATTATGTGCCCAGGAGTTGTGTTTCCACAAACTTGGGTGATGGATTTGTTATGGCATATGGGGAAGGTGTTATTAACAAGAAAATCAGAACTTTGTCTAAACAAAACGCAACCGTATATCAGGAAAGGAAAGGAAAGATGGGTTAAGTAGGTGGTTCTGTGTCAAGATACACAGATGTCGATTAGGGAGGTATATATAAGAGCATGAGATTAGTATGAGTGCTAGACAATTCTTCAAATTGTAAAAAATGGTTTAAATTAGTTTACTTATATGTTGGTGTAAAGTATAATTGGAAGTCTTCTGGTGTATATTCCCACTAGTGTTTGGATCTTTATCTTTCTGACTTAATTTATATCAGGCCTGCTAATTGTGTATGATATATCTGTACCTTAAATAATTGTTTACATGTGTTGTTCTATAATGTAGTGGCTTATTTAAAAGGGGTGTATCAGTCCCTTTATGAGGTTAAAACGAACCTTCAGGTGATAGTAGTGTGAGGGGTTAAATCCAACACAGTGGGAGTATATTAACACCATATTACCATCACTTTGTGAAACCATCTGTGATATCTATTTACAGAAGTCATCTCATTTACAATGTCCTTAATTCCTAAAAAATTTCTAGGCATAGTAGAATAATTTAAAAAAGGATACCGTGTCGCTCTGGTAAAAGAGCAAAAGTTATCTATCTTCATCCATAGGTTCTATCATCAAGTTAGGGAAGCTTGGGCAGTGCGGAGGTCTCCGGACCTGAGCTAGTTTCGGATTGCTGTTGGACCTCATCCAAGGATAGGGGGTGTGAATGCAGATGGGGCAATGCTCCGAGGCCCTGGTACTCCCAACGTTTCTGCTGTTTTACAGGTACCAGCAGCAAGTTGCCGTGTGGAGGATTCCAGAACAGCCAGATCCCTCTCACACAAATAGAGAAGCAGCCGGGATGTCTGAGGCAGTACCCTCTACGTCGACTTCTGGAAGTGGTGAGCTAACCACACTTACACTGGGTGGAGTTGGTTCAGATTCATCTTGAGATTCAGGGTCAGATAGTGATCAGTCTTTAGAACTTGAGGTAAAGGACAAGCGCAGGATGTTCAGGCTGTTGAACAAATTAGTGTCCAATCAGGGTGCGCAGGCGGTAAGACAGACGGGGGCGCCTAGGCAGGCAGAGCAGGCAGACCCCCTTAGTCTTTTAGCGGAGCAGGCAGGTCCCCCTTAAGGGAGTGTGTGGCGCAAGGCGGCGCTGCTTGGGGATACTTCCCCGTGTCAGGTGCATTGTCTTTATGGGTACCTGAAATCTAAGACTGTGCAGAGAATGTGTTCGAACTGTCGGTTGAGGCACAGAGGCAGAAAGAGCGGAGTAAAGATGGCACAGGCCCAAAGAAGTTTAAGCGCCCAGATACGTACTTGGAATGGCATCGCTGTTTCAGAGTCCTGGGCGCTTGCTACTTGGAGAAGCACCCTGATCAGATGCAGGCAGTCATCAAATACATGGATACGACTGACTAGATCTGTCAGAGGTACAAAGAGGGGGCATGGCATGATTACGACGATGAGTATCGCAGAAAGATGGTAGGGAACCCCCTTTTGAATTTTGGTATGGCCGACATGCACCTGTGGGCTAGGCTAGGGGCTGAGCAGTCTATTTACCCCCCTGGGCTCACCTGCAGGTGTGCAGAGGTCCTTTGCCAAGGTCCGCCATAGAGGACATGAGTGCTGGAAGTTCCAGGACCGACTGTGTGATAGGGGCACGGCGTGCTCCTTTCGTCAAGTCTGCAAGTTCTGCGGCGGGGGCGAGTGCAAGAAGCGGGACCTCAGGGCTGACAGAGGGCAGACTAAGGGAGGAGCTGGGGTGAAGAGAGCCCACTCCGCTGAGGGTGGACGTTCTTGAGCTTTGGCTACAGTTATACCCAGACCGCCATGCAGCAGGGGTGCTGCTGGCAGGGTTGCGGGAGGATTTTCAGATCCCCACCACGGGTTACGTGAGGGGGTCAGCGACTCACCGCAATTTAAAGTCGGTTAGGGAGTATCCTGAGGTGGTGTGGGAGAAACTTATGAAAGAAGTGCATCTCGGTAGAATGTTGGGCCCCTTTGCAGAGTTACCAATAGTAGATTTGGTCATGTCCCCCTTGGGTGTGGTACCTAAGAAAGAGCCAGGCAAGTTTTGGCTGATTCAGCACCTGTCCTATCCGGCTGGTGCGTCGGTCAACGATGCCATTGATCCCGAATTGGCTTCAGTGCACTACCAGTCCTTTGACCGGGCACTGGAGGTGGTGTTGCAGGCTGGGAGGGGTGCTGAATTGGCAAAAGTTGACATTGAGTCGGCATTTCGGTTGCTGCCATTGCATCCGACGTCCTTTAGGTTAATGGGGTGCAAGTTGCAGGGGGAGTATTTTGTGGACAGATGTTTGCCCATGGGGTGTTCCCTGTTGTGCGCATTATTCGAGATGTTCAGCTCCTTCCTGCACTGGGCTGTGCTGTCAGGGGATAATGCGGTGGCGCATTATCTGGACGATTTCCTCTTGGTGGGCTCACCAGGTTCGGGAAGTTGTGCCAGACTGATGGGTGCCATGCGTTTCATGATGGCCAAGTTTGGGGTTCCGCTTGCCGAGGATAAGACTCAGGGGCCGTGTACGTGCCTGACGTATCTCAGCATAGAAATTGACACGGAGGCTGCATTGTGCCATCTGCCTAGTGATAAGGTCCTTAAACTCCTGGAAGCAGTTAGGGTGGCTGCTGCAGGAGAATGGTTGCAGAAGAAAGAGCTGCAGACATTATTGGGAATGTTGAATTTTGCCTGTAGGGTTATACCCATGGGCAGGGTATTCAACAGATAGATGGAAGGGTGTCTGGGACCGGTTGGGGCAGGTAGGGTGTGGATCTCCAGGGATATCGTGGAGGATCTGCAGGTATGGGATAAGTTTTTGACAGACTTCAATGGGGTCCGGCTATGGCCTCGGCAGAGGGTCACCAGTCAGGAGTTGCAGCTCTTTACTGATGCTGCTGGGGCATTTGGCTTTGGTGCCTTCTTTGACAGAGAGTGGTGCATGGGGCCTTGGCTCTTGGAGTGGCGCGAGCAGGGTCTTACGAGAAATTTGACCTTGCTCGAGCTATTCCCTATTGTAGTGGCAGTAGAATTATGGGCTGAACGCTTCAAGGATAGGGTAGTCACGTTCTGGTCTGATAACCTGAGCGTGGTGCACGCTGTTAATAACTTGTTGGCCGCCTCTCCAGTGGTAGTGTGGTATCTGCATTTCATGGTATTGCGTTACCTCTGCAGCAATATTCACTTCTTGGCACATCACGGGCCGGGGGTGGATAATGTGGTGGCGGATGCTTTATCACGTTTCCAGTGACATCCGTGTAGGAAGTTAGTGCCAGAGGCTGCGGCAGTGGGGTTGACTTGTCCTCCTTTTCTCTGGCAGCTGGTGGATCTGGGGGAGCCATTCTGTCATTAGTGGGCTCAGCTTTAGCTCCGGCATCTTGGGCAGCCTACGTGTCCTACTGGAAAGCTTGGGATGAATTCTGCGGGAACCGGCAGGTTTCTGTACGGGATGGGTCTCAGGTAATGTTGCTTGAATGGCTATCCATGCTCAGAAGGCAAGGGATGTGCAAGGGGGCCATGCAGGCGCGTTTAGCAGCCCTTACATAGTTTTATAAGCTGGCAGGTGGTCCTGACCCGGCGGGGTCGTTTCTCGTGAAACAGCGCGGGTTGGGGTCGCCTATAAGGGAACCTATAACTAGCGAGAAGCTGGAGCGGCTTTTGCTTGGGCTGGAGGGGGTGTGTTCATCCCCCTACGAGTGTGCGCTATTTCGGATGGCTTTTGTGCCTGCATTCGCGGGCGCATTGCGCGTGAGCGAACTGGTAGCACCGGCAGCTAGGCTATCAGGGAAAGGTGTTCTGCTTCAGCACGTCAGAGTGTATGAGTCGGCAGTTCTACTTTTTGTCCCCTGGTCTAAGACGGACCAGGAGAGTAAGGGCGCTTGGATGACTTTGACTGGGAAAGGTGGCGGTGTAGCCTGCCCAGTCCGTGTGTTGTCCGAGTTCTTAGGGGTACGTCCCATAGGAGGGAGTCAATTGTTGGTACATGAGGACGGTTCATCGCTGTCAGTCTACCAGTTCAAGAAGGTGTTGAAAACAGTGGCAGGTAGCATTGGCATCAATCCAAATAGCATAGGGGCGCATTCCTTTAGGATTGGCGCAGCCATGTCCGCAGCGGCAGAGGGGCAGTCGGCAGCTAGGCAGGTGGTGCTTAAATAGGTACAGGTTGTACGTTAGGCCACTGCAGCAATAGATGTTAGGATTGTTTGCATTAATGGTTAGCAAGTTTACTGTTGTTGTTTCAGGTTCTGCTGCTGCTGTTCGATTGTGTTTGGATTGTTGGGCATTCTTATGTCCACTGGGCAGCCATTCGGGCTGCCGCTTCAGCTGGCGGGCAGCAATTAGGTTTCCCTACGGCCAGGGCGTCTGTTAGATGGCTGGGTCGGAGAGGTATGCACTGGCGCGAGCGCCCGACGCTTTTGCAGGATGCGCATCGACGCTTGGGTAGACCCCAGATAATTGTGCTGCACCTGTGGGGAATGACGTGAGTGAGACTCTGGTGTTGGATCTCTTTAAGATCATTCAGGCAGACATAGTGTGGCTGCGTACTTGGTCCTCGGGGTCCATGTAGGGTGGTCCAATATGGTGGCCAGGCTGCATTGGAGGCATTTAGGTTCGTCGGGTGCCGGTTACAGGATCAGGAAAAAAATTAATAGAGAAGTGGGGAAGACTGTTTGTGGGTCACAAGGGTTTGTGGTTCGGCACCCTAATTTGTCGGCCGACCAGAAGGTGTTGTATCGCCCTGAAGGTGTGCATCTCTCTGATGTGGGTTTGGACCTATTTTTAGGTAATTTGAGAGAGGCTTTGGACACCCAACTTTAAGTTGTGTGAAGGGTGGCGGCAAGAGTCTCTTGTGGATAGGGTGGCGAGAGGTAGTGGCCTATATTTGAAGCCTTGGGGTGGAGTGATTGGTCAGGCTGGAGGAAAGGCGATGTCACTAGGTCCGGGCCTAGGGTGCCTTTTCCTCGCAGGTAGGCAGACCGGAAAAAATCATCCTAACCCCCTTTACTAACAACTGATGGGGCGGAGTCATACGGGGGACTCCGTCATATCCCGAATCGAAATTGGGCCGCTACCTCCCAAAGTAGGAGTTATGGATAGGGACTCATGCACGCCGGCATATTTGCATATGCTGTTGGTTACTAAGTAACCTGCTAGTGTGATCATGCACACTAGCAGTTTGAATAAATGCGACCTACGGGTCTTCCTCCCAACTTTGTGTTGTGTTTTATTTCAGGGAGTAAGAGGGGGTAATAAAGTTTGGTTAGGTGTGTGTCACTTTACTGGTATCCTGAAGTAGGCCATTCAGTCCTTATGTTACTAACATAAAAAAAGAGAACATTTCTATCTTATGACATACAAATAGACCTTGTTACCAAAAATATCAATAGTTTTAATGTAATACTACCCTAGCAATAATGGTCATAGAAGCATGAGGAACAACACTGGACAAACTGCAAAAGAAAAGTAAAGAAATAATATTAAAACATAGAAAACATTGAAAAAAATCTTTATTCATATATTTATACCGATATTTATCAGAATGCATAACTATCTATATGCATATATTTCTATCAAATAATTGCACACCTATAAAGCAATAGCTATCAAAATCTATCCATAGCAACACATACAATAAAGCTGATCATTGTTTTAGAACATTACTAAAATTATAATATAATTTTCATATCACAGTCAATTATATGAGATGTTTTGTCTGGGCTGTGGTTTTATCTTACCTTGATAAGCATGGTATACTGTGGGTAGTTTGTGAGAGTGAAACTTTCAAAATTAGATTTTTTTTTTTATGCAATAAAGAAGGCTTGGTATATCTCCTTTCTGCTCTTGCCCCAGATATTAAGTGGAGCGCTAATTTAATGTGTGCCCGTAAAGTGGCAAATTTGCCTGTTTA
Source organism: Bombina bombina (assembly GCF_027579735.1). Classification (NCBI taxonomy): domain Eukaryota; kingdom Metazoa; phylum Chordata; class Amphibia; order Anura; family Bombinatoridae; genus Bombina; species Bombina bombina. The sequence continues at coordinate 1,301,022,822 of NC_069500.1, forward strand.
TGGGCGCACGTTAAATAACCAGCCATTAAAAGTGGCTGGTTAATACTCCCACAAGCTTGAGAGAGCACTTTACACTAAGCACAATTAACCAGAGGTCAGATCTCTAGTTAATACAAAACAAAAAATGCCCTAAGTGCCCTACAAAAGAAAGTGGACAGTTCCTTTTAATAAAATAAAAATATAAGCATTTTTATTTATTTCATTTTTTAAAAACTGTACAAAGCAGTTATAAGGGGTTAAAGTGATGAGATATGGGGTGTTGATCAAAAAAACAGCACTGAAAGTGCCTTTACATTGTGGTCTATGGGAACTGTGATTGTTCTCTTAATATATATGTATATGCTTATATACATATATATTTATGTGTTAACATGTGTATATACACATATAAACACATAAATATATATATTAATATACATATATATTTTTAATTTGCTGCCCAACGCTGCGCGACTTACCCCCTGCCGCACGCTACGCTAGCTGCTTTGCCGTGTCTCACTGCATGAGAACGAGGCTCTCATTGGAGCCTATAGAAGCGCGATCTCATGTGCTTGTATTACTGAGTAGAGTGCCAATATATCGCTTGCGAAAGTGTAATTTTGCGCTCCACTAGTAATCCAAGCCTATGTTTGGAAAAATAATGGCCTATTTATAGATAGGATAATAGAGCTATGTGATGATATAAAAAAAGAGAAGCCACTAGCATTGTGGCAAGACATTGTAAAGCATTTCATTATGCTAAACTAGATCAATTAAGATTTGTAGGCATAGATAAAGGAATTGTACATGGGTGGGGAGGCAACCATGATAAAATGTCTCCGAAAAGAGTACAAATGGATCTATAAACTATCTACACAGGCCCCTTAAAGGGACAGACAACACCAGCATTTTTGTTGTTTAAAAAGAAGGATAATCCTTTTATTACCAATTCCCCAGTTTTGCATAACCAACACAGTTATATAAATACACTTTTTACCTCTGTGATTACCTTGTATCTAAGCCTCTGCAAACTGCCCCCTTATTTCAGTTCTTTTGACAGACTTGCATTTTAGCCAATCAGTGCTCACTCCAGGGTAACTTCACGTGCATAAGCTCAATGTTATCTATATGAAACACATGAACTTATGCCCTCTAGTGGTCAAAATGCATTCAGAATAGAGGCCGTCTTCAAGGTCTAAGAATTTAGCATATTAACCTCCTAGAATTAGCTTTCAACTAAGAATACAAAGAGAACAAAAAAAATGGTGATAAAAGTACATTGGAAAGTTGTTTAAAATTACATTCCCTATTTAAATCATGAAAGTTTTTTTGGACTTGACAGTCCCTTTAAGATCTGAATGAAAAACTGGATTTTGTATGTTTTTTTTTCTAAAATTTGGGCAGTAAAATGGTTTGGCTATACATTGGATATAAGTAAAAAAATGTTGTTCTTATACATGCTGTTGCATTGAAAAAGTAGTTAGAAAGTAGTAAAAACTGAATTTGGTGATTGAGGAAAAACAGTCCTGGCTGTGGTGGGGAGAGATTGAAGAGGAGACTAAATTAGCTGTGGATCCTGATCTATTTATACTGTTTGGAACATTTGTTTTAACTAGTGACATATTTGTCTGTGTTTTTATCAGTGTATTACTATTCCCTATGTAGTGCCTTTTTTTATACTTCTTTAAAGGGATACTATGGGCTAGATTTATTAACGCTGAGGCGTACAGGGGCGCGTATACGCGCCCCTGTACTCCTCAGCTAGCCTGTGGCGGGGCGAAATTACCCGCAGGTATTCGCCATTGCACACGAGCGCAATTTTGCGCTCGCGTGCAATCCTGCCCCCTGCCCGCGCACAGCCAATCACGCGCGGGCAGGAGCTGTCAATCTCCTCGGTCGGACTCGACCGAGGAGATTGAATTTCGCCACAATAGAGGTGGCGTAGATGTTAGGGAAGCAGCGGTCTGGTGAAAGGTAAAGGAGGTGAGAGAGAATGTTTTTTATTTCAGGGTAAAAACAAGATGAGTACATTTGTGAAATGTATGTTATTATTATTATTATTATTATCATCATTATTTATTTATAAAGCGCCAGCAGGTTACGCAGCGCTATACAAAGAATACAAACATTACAGGGATGCATTAAATACACAAACAAGTACAATATTTGGGTACATTACAGTTGTAGGTGCAATAATTGAGTTATACAAAAGGAGAGAAATGCCCTGCCCTTGAGCACGATCAGTTATAGTTCACTTTAAATACAAAGTGGTCTACAGATAGAGAGGCTCTCAAGCTTACAATCTAAAGGAGAGTGAATGAACACAGAAGGTAAGGGAGAATGGAAATAAGTCTGATATAAGTGAATTGAGAGTGAGTGATGACATAGAGAAAAAAGTGTTTGGTGACTGAGCAAAAGAGGTTTTGAAAAGTGTAAAAGAATGTGGTGAAATGTCAGTACAAAGGCTGTGAGTCTGAAGTGGTTTCTCTATTCTGGATTATTAGTGACAGCTGCACATAATTACTGTTAGAAGGTGTGTATGAATTCATGTAAACACTAGGGTGGGTTGGTGGTGGGAAGGGGCTAGTGCGTGCAAATCTCTGTAGTCTGATGATATGCTTGTAGAAGGGCTGTGCTATTGTGAGGCTGTGGAAAGAGAAAGAAGGGTAAACATGCCTGGTGAGAATGTTTAAGGGGGAGGAGTGGTTTGAAGCACATAGGGTGGGAGGAGAGGTTTGGAAACAAAGTTTGGTGAATAAAAGATTGAAATATTACAATGAGATTTAGAAATAATTCCATGATAGCCCAACAGAAATAAGAAATAATTGCACTCAGTGACTTGATTGGAGAGAGACCAGCCAGGTGAGTTACCGTGTAAAAATGTTTTTTTTCTTCAAATCTCTGTAGTCTGATGATATGCTTGTAGAATGGCTGTGCTAGTGTGAGGTGTTATTTAATTTTTTTTTTGTTTGGCTATGCATTACAAAAATGACAAAAGAATGTGTATGTTTTTAAGTAAAAACAAAAAACATTACTTTGCGATCGTGTGTTAGGAGTGTAGTGGCCTCTACAGATACTGTTTCCTTTCTTTTTCTTTTTTAGGATGTTCTCCTTTCCATCACCTAGATTACAAGTTTTGCTTTAAAGAGGGTGTGAAACGAACGTAACAAAAGTTGCGTTATTTCACCCGCCATAGCGCTGCCATTACAAGTTTTTGAAAAGCCGCCTTGTGCGTGCAATATGGTGGTGATGAGCTCCATACAGCACAAAATCCAAGCACTGCTTTGATGTGCTCGTGCACGCTTTCCCCATAGACATCAATGGGGAGAGAGTGTTAGAAAAAAAACTAACACCTGCGATCACGGAATGAAAAGCTCTGTAACGCAACCCCATTGATGTCCGAGGGGGAAAAAAACAGAATTTCAGTAGATCTCATCCTATTGGCTGATTTGAACAGCCAATAGGATTTCAGTAGCTCTAATCCTATTGGCTGATTTGAATTTCAAAAATCAAATCAGTCAATAGGAATGCAAGGGACGCCATTTTGAAAAGACTCCTTTCATTGAAGATTCAGTATAAGGCAGTAACCATATGAAGAGGATGCTCCGCACCGGATGTCTTCAGGATGGACCCACTCCATGCCGCCGAGATGAAGATAGAAGATGCCGCCTGGATAAAGATAGAAGACACCGTCTGGATGGATGAAGACCTTGCCGCCTGGATGAAGACTTCGCCGCCTGGATGTCCGGACTTCAGAAACTGTAAGTGGATCATCAGGGGTTAGTGTTAGGTTTTTTTTAAAACTTTTTTTGGGTGGGTTTTTTTTTTTAGATTAGGGTTTGGGCGTACTTAAAAGAGCTAAATGCCTTTTCAGGGCAAGGAAAATAGCTGAATGCCCATTTAAGGGCATTGCCAACACAAATCCCCCTTTCAGGGCAATGGGCAGCTTAGCTTTTTGTTAGAGTTAGGGTTTTATTTTGGGGGGTTGGTTGGGTGGTGGGTTTTACTGTTGGGGGGGCTTTGTATTTTTTTTCAGGTAAAAGAGCTGATTTCTTTACGGAAATGCCCTATAAAAGGCCCTTTTAAGGGCTATTGGTAGTTTATTGTAGGCTAGGGTTTTTTTATTTTGGGGGTGCTTTTTATTTTTATAGGGCTATTAGATTAGGTGTAATTCTTTTATTTTGGATAATTTTGTTTGTTATTTTTCGTAATTTAGTGTTTTTATTTTTTTGTAATTTAGTATATTTTATTTTTTGTAATTGTAGATTTTAATTTTTTTAGTAGTGTTAGGTTTTTTAATGTGTAATTTAATTTATTTAATTGATAGTTATTTTGATAGTTATTTTAATTTTAGTATAATAGTAATGTTAGTTTAATTTATAGATTAAATTTAGGTTTCTTTAAATTCCCAAGTAAGTTTTTATTTATTTTAAGGGTTAATACATTTTATTAGTGGCGGCGAAGTGGGGAGCGGCAGATTAGGGGTTAATAACTTTAATATAGTGTTTGCGATGGGGGAGGGCCTAGGTTTCAGGGTTAATAGGTAGTTTATGGGTGTTAGTGTACTTTGTAACAGTTTAGTAGTTTAACTACTGGTCTCAGATTGCAGAATGGATCATGTTAATATAAGCTGTAACGCAAGCTTTTTAGCCTCACCACAAACTTGTAATGGCAGCGCTATGGAAATCCCACGCAAAAACATAATTTTTTTAAGTGCGGGACTGACGTTGCGTTACAGGCTAAAATGTTTGCGGTATAGGGGTTTATTATTTTATTAGGGGGCTTAGAATAGGTGTAATTAGCTTAAAAATCTTGTAATCTTTTTTTTATTTTTTGTAATTTAGTGTTTTTTTTTTTTTTGTAATTTAGTTTAGTTAATTTAATTGTATTTTTAGATAGATGTTTGTAGTTTCTTTAATTTATTGATAGTGTAGGTGTATTTGTAACTTAGGTTAGGATTTATTTTACAGGTAATTGGGTAATTATTTTAACTAGGTAGATATTAAATAGTTAATAACTATTTAATATCTATTATACCTAGTTAAAATAATTAACAATTTATAATAATTTAAAATAAATATTAACCCTAACATAGCTACAATGTAATTATTAATTATATTGTAGCTATCTTAGGGTTTATTTTATAGGTAAGTATTTAGATTTAAATAGGAATATTTTAGTTTATAAATGAATTAGATTAATTTAATATAAATTTAGTTAGGGGTGTTAGGGTTAGATAGAGTTAATATAGTTAATATAAATACTATAGTAACTATATTAACTATATTAACCCTAATATAATTAGGGTTAATATAGTTAATATATATAATGTAATACCTATATTAACTATAATATACTTAGGGTTAATATAGATAATATAGCTGGCGGCGGGGTAGGTAGATTAAATTAGGGGTTAATCATTTTAATAGAGATGGCGGCGGTGTAAGGGGTCAGATTAGGGGATAGATAAGGTAGATGACAGCGGTGTAAGGGGTTCTAATTAGGGGATAGATAAGGTAGATGGCGGCGGTTTTAGGGGCTCACAGTAGGGGGTTAGTTTATGTAGATGGCGGCGGGGTCCGGGAGCGGCGGTTTAGGGGTTAATAACTTTATTAGGGATTTCGGGGGGGGGGGGATCGCGGTTGACAGGTAGATAGACATTGCGCATGCGTTAGGTGTTAGGTTTATTTTAGAAGATCGCGGTTGACAGGGAGATAGACTGCGCATGCGTTAGGTGTTAGGTTTATTTTAGAAGATCGCGGTTGACAGGGAGATAGACATTGCGCATGCGTTAGGTGTTCTTACGGCTGCTTTTTGTGGCGAGGTGAAAATGGAGTAAGTTTTCTCCATTTTCGCCACGTAAGTCCTTACGCTGCATATTGGATACCAAACTGCGCTGGTTTGGTATACCTGCCTATAGCCCAAAAAACTACGGGCGACGGCAGAAATATACGCGCGTAACTTCTAGGTTACGCCGTATATGTGATACCAAACCAGCGTAAATCTTGGCGTCGCCGGCTTTTGCGGGCGACGATTTTTATCGGATGGACCCCTAGGTGTATGTTAGTTGTATATTCATTGACAATAGTATTTTGCATAGTATCATCTTGTGGTGTGTTGTCATTTATCAAAGCAAGCAATTGTGTTTCATCTATTGTATCTTCATTGCAATGTGGGTATCTCCTGATTTTTTTTGTTTTGTTTTTAATTACTAATGACAGACATATGATTGTTTAGACCAATTATGGCTGCCTTCACATCCCTTCTATTATCATTTCCCTCCTATATATTTTCACCTAAATGAACTATGTCTTAATTTAAAGTATTCATTTTTTCTTGCATTAGTTCATTATATTGTATTTGTTTGGAACATAATTCTTTGACGTCATTAGAAAACATTTCCTCTTTCTCTGTGTAATTATTGTTTGGCTGATTTTTCCTCTTGTTGGAGAAGAATTATTGCTTCATCTTCATCATTTGTTGATTGCAAACTATCAATTTGTTGATTTGTATTATAAATTGTGGTGGATTGTGAGCAGTCAATTTCATATTGTTTATTTATTTAATTACTGGAACATTTATTATTTAAATGTTGGTTTGTTTCACTGGGTGTTTCATTTTCACTTTGCATATTAGGCTGATCAATAATTCTTTGTTGCGCTTGTTCTTCACAAAAAAAGAAAAATTACAATACATTCTAAATAATAATACAATAAATATACAATTCCAAATACAATTTGTATCTGTGCTGGGATACTATAGTTGATGGAATAAGCTGTAGAATTATATTTTCATATTCCACATAATGGGGCCCATTTATCCAGCTCCGTATGTAGCTTAAAGGGCCGTGTTTCTAGCGAGCCTTCAAACTCGCCAGAAACACCAGTTATGAAGCAGCGTTCTAAAGACCGCTGCTCCATAACCTGTCCGCCTGCTCTGAGGAGCCGGACAAACATTGCGGGAAATCAACCCGATCAAATACGATCGGGTTGATTGACACCCCTGCTAGCGGCCGATTGGCCGCGAATCTGCAGGGGTCCGCATTGCACCAGCAGTTCACAAGAGCTGCTGGTGCAACGCTGAATGTGGAGAGCGTATTGCTCTCCGCACTCAGCGATGTCTGTCAGACATGTTCCGTTGATCGGATCATGTCGGACAGACATTTTATAAATAGGCCCCAATTAGTTTGTATGGTCCCCCACCATTTTTTTTTTTCGTTCACTTTTTTCTTTTGCCATTTTTGCTATTACCTTTATTTTAATATCAGAAAATCTTTTTTTACATTTTAAAAAACTGAGCTAGGTATTATCCTAACAGATGAAACAGCATTAGATATAGACTCCCAAATTTGATGTATTTCAAAAGATATGAGAAAACATATCTAAATAATTTATTATAGTTTTTTTCAATTTCTTTGCATAAAAACAAATTTTCTTCTTCTGAAAATGCACATCAAAAAGAGGCTCCCATTGGAGCCTATGGAAGTGCGCTCTCGTGAGCACAATTCTTCCTAGCAATGCGAAAGCGAGCTTGCGCTCACTTTGCGATCAACGTGTAACATTAGCCTGCTCTGGTATTACTTAGTGGAGAGCTAATGTCACTTGCGCACACTCCACTTGTAATCTAGCCCTTATTTTTTTTATAAAATAGTTTGTAAAATAAATCTTTAAAATTTAAAAAACATGCTTTAATTATTAAAAATAAAGTTTTAATTTTAAATTTAAGAAATTATTAGTACCCATTGCAATGCTCATATATTACCATTTTTCAAACCAATTACGCACTTTGCAACAGATTATATACAGATTGTAATTTCACTATCTCGCATACATACAAATGTGGGCAAAATGTTACGCCATTTATAACATTCAATTACGTAACTTAATTTGTACAATTAAATTCACAAAACATAATTTATGTAAGAACTTACCTGATAAATTAATTTCTTTCATATTAGCAAGAGTCCATGAGCTAGTGACGTATGGGATAAACATTCCTACCAGGAGGGGCAAAGTTTCCCAAACCTTAAAATGCCTATAAATACACCCCTCACCACACCCACAATTCAGTTTAACGAATAGCCAAGAAGTGGGGTGATAAGAAAGGAGCGAAAGCATCAAAAAATAAGGAATTGGAATAATTGTGCTTTATACAAAAAATCATAACCACCACAAAAAGGGTGGGCCTCATGGACTCTTGCTAATATGAAAGAAATGAATTTATCAGGTAAGTTCTTACATAAATTAGGTTTTCTTTCATGTAATTAGCAAGAGTCCATGAGCTAGTGACGTATGGGATAGTAGATACCCAAGATGTGGAACTTCCACGCAAGAGTCACTAGAGAGGGAGGGATAAAATAAAGACAGCCAATTCCGCTGAAAAATAATCCACACCCCAAATAAAGTTTAAATCTTATAATGAAAAAAACTGAATTATAAGCAGAAGAATCAAACTGAAACAGCTGCCTGAAGTACTTTTCTACCAAAAACTGCTTCAGAAGAAGAAAACACATAAAAATGGTAGAATTTAGTAAAAGTATGCAAAGAAGACCAAGTTGCTGCTTTGCAAATCTGATCAACAGAAGCTTCATTCTTAAAAGCCCAGGAAGTAGAAACTTACCTAGTAGAATGAGCCGTAATCCACTGAGGCGGGAATCAACCCGACTCCAAATAAGCATGATGAATCAAAAGTTTAACCAAGATGCCAAAGAAATGGCAGAAGCCTTTTGATCTTCCTAAAACCAGAAAAGATAACAAATAGACTAGAAGTCTGTGTGAAATCTGAAAAGCTTCAACATAGGATTTCAAAACTCTTACCATATCCAAAGAATGTAAGAATCTTACCAAAGAAGTCTTAGGAAAAGACAATAATTCCTCCCTAATGTTGATAGAAATCACAACTTTAGGTAAGAATTGAAATGAGGATAGCAAAAACCACCTTATCCTGATGAAAAAATCAGAAAAAGGAGACTCACAAGAAAGAACAGATAATTCAAAAACTGTTCTAGCTGAAGAGATGTCTAAAAAGAACAATACTTTCCATGAAAGTAAATAATGTCTAGAGAAAGCATATGCTCAAATAGAAGAGCCTGTAAAGCCTTCAGAACTAAATTAAAACTCCAAGGAGGAGAAATTGGCTTAATGACAGGTTTGATAAGAACCAAAGCCTGAACAAAATAATGAATAACAGGAAGGAACACTGCCTTATCCTGATGAAAAATCAGAAAAGGAGATCCACAAGAAAGAGTAGAAAACTCAGAAACTCTTCTAGCAGAAGAGATAGCCAAAAGGAAAAATACTTTCCAAGAAAGTAATTTTAATGTCCAGAGAATGCAAAGGTTCAAACGGAGGAGCCTGTAAAGCACCCTGTACCAAATTGAGACTCCAAGGAGGAGAGATTGACTTAATGACAGGCTTGATACAAACCAAAGCCTGTACAAAACAATGAATATCAGAATGAATAGCAATCTTTCTGTGAAAAAGAACAGAAAGAGTAGAGATTTGTCCTTTCAAAGAACTTGCAGACAAAACCTTATCTTAAACCAACCTGAAAAATTGTAAAATTCTAGGAATTCTAAAAGAATGCCAAAAGAATTTATGAGAAGAACACCAAGAAATATAAGTCTTCCAAACTCGATAATAAATCTTTCTAGAGACAGATTTACAAACCTGTAACATAGTATTAATCACTGAGTCAGAGAAAACCTCTATGACTAAGAATCAAACGTTCAATCTCCATACCTTCAAATTTAATGATTTGAGATCCTGATGGAAAAATGGGCCTTGAGATAGAAGGTCTGGTCTTAACGGAAGTGTCCAAGGTTGGCAACTGGCCATCCGAATGAGATCCGCATACCAAAACCTGTGAGGCCATGCTGGAACCACCAGCAGTACAAACGAACGCTCCATTAGAATTTTGGAAGAACTAGAGGCGGAAGATATAGGCAGAATGATAATTCCAAGGAAGTGTCAATGCATACGCTACTTCCGCCTGAGGATCCCCGAACCTGAAATAGGCCCCTGGGAAGTTCCTTGTTAAGACGAGATGCCAACAGATCTATTTCTGGAAGCCCTCACATCTGAAAAATTGAAAAACATATCTGGGTAAAGAGACCATTGTCCCGGATGTACAGCTTGATTAACAGAGATAATCCGCTTCCCAAATGTCTATACCTGGGAAAAGGACCACAGAATTTAGATAGGAGCTGGATTTAGCCCAAACAAATATCCGAGATACTTTTGTCACAGTCTAAGGACTGATAGTCCAACCTTGATGATTGACATACACCACAGATGTGATATTGTCTGAAAAAAACAATAAACGTCTCTTCTTCAAAAGAAACCAACTGTAGAACTCTGGGAATGCACGGAGTTCCAAAATATCAAATGGTAATCTCGCCTCCTGAGATTTCCAAACCCCTTGTGCTGACAGAGAACCTCAGACAGCCTCCCAACCTAAAAGACTCGCATCTGTAGAGATCATGGTCCAGGTTGAAAGAATCGAAGAGACCTGTAGAACTAAATGATGGTGATCTTAACCACCGAATCAAAGATAGAAAAACATAGAATTCGAAGATTTAAAAAGTGAAATCCTAGAATCCCTGCACCATTATTCAGCATAAAAAACTGGAAAGGTTTTCTATGAAAATGAGCAAAGGGAATTGAATCCAATGCTGCAGCCATAAGACCTAAATTTCCATGCATATATAGCAACTGAAGGAAATAATAGAGACTGAAGGTACCGACAGACGGAACCGAATAAAAATGTCACTTGTCTGTTAGAGACAAAGACAGTGACACAATCTATCTGGAAACCTAAAAAAAGGTGACCCTTGTGTGAGGAATCAAGAGATTTTGATAAAAAGATCCTCTAACCATGTCTTGAAAAAAACAAAGTTGAATCATATGAGATTCCGTAGTCTCAGAAAATAAAAATAATCTGAATGAAAACAGAAAATGAAGATATGCATCTATTGTATCTAATGAAAACAAATAATGCTATCACTGAAAAAAAAAAAAAGGCAGAATAGACCATATAAATACTAATCTAAAAGATGGTACATTTATATAATAAAAAGATTTTCTATCTTTGGAACAATGATAGTTTTGAATAAACCCCAAAACCCAGTTCCTAAAAATGGAACTGGAATAAATACCCCAGAAGATTCCAGATCTGAGCAGCGCTTGAGCCCCAACAGGTGATCAGCCGCACTTCAACATTACCCAAAATATAAAGGACTGAAACACATTAAGGAAAGTGTTAGCCTTACTGGAATAGCTGGAATATAATAGAGAGAAAAAGACTTCTCATAGACGGTTTTACTCAATTTCAAAAAAATCTTAACCTGCCCCTTACCAGCCAAGCTGGAATACGGCACATACATGCAAATTTAAGGAGCTGATTTTGAACTAAAAAACCTCCAATTAAAAACATGTTACTTGGGTAAGAATTTAGAATTTTGTTCCTTAGTAAGAACAACCAAACTAAAATAAGCTTAAAGTTTAGATTAAACCTCATTTTTGAAAATATTCAATAAAATGAAGATACAAATGAAATTATTAGCATGTTAATCCAATTAAAGGACCAGTCAACACACCGGACTTGCATAAACAAATGCAAGACAACAAGACAAATGCTAAATAAAACATAATCTGATACTTGATCTTAAAGTAAACAGTAAAATGAAGCAAATGCAACATCATCCAAATAAATCACAGGTCCAAGAAAAGTACCTGAAAATAATTTTCCTTATATAAGATACAACCATCTAAAAGGAAAATAAATACTATTTTGCTATAGAAACAATAGCATATTTTAGCAGGAGTAGAGATAGCCCCATTAAATTGGAGAACCCTCAAAATTGAAATTAACTGCTGGCAAAGAATATAATTTTAAAACCTTTGAAGAAGGAAGAAAATTCTCAGCCTATTCCATTCCCTACTATGAAGAACTGGAAAAAAAACTCTGAAAACACAGAAGATAAAATAAGCAGAAATAAAATGTTAGCTAGTTTTGAAAAAGAACTAGTTACCTCAATATCCAAAATAATCAACACCTTTTCAACAAAAAAACAAATGTACTCTAATAAAAAAATAAAAAAGTAGATTTGTTAGTGTCAATATCTGATGAAGAAAAAACATCATCAGAAAAGGATAATTCAGTATGTTGTTGGTAATTTGAAACTTCATCAATTAAAAAAGAAGTTTGAAAAAGACCTAAAAATTTTAATAGAAGGCGCAAAGTCAGACAAAGCCTTTAACATAGAATCAGAAAAATATTCTTACACATTTTCTAAGTATATCTTGTACATAAGATGTAAAAAGAATAGCAATACATAAAGCATAAATACTAATGGATTCTGCATGTAAAAGTTTATCATGATAACTTATTACAAACCATAGCTAAAGATAAACATTCATAACATTTAAAATAAATGAACTTAGCTTTGGTAGGACTTATCTCAGTCAACAGGAATTCCTCAGTCTGTTCTGATCCAGGAACAGTTTATGGAAAATCTTGCATATAAGAGTATATCATCGATCTGAAAAGGGAGGTAAGAGATGAATCTCTACGACCGATAACAGAGAACCTATGAAATAGATCCCGTAGAAGGAGACCATTGAATTCAAATAGGCAATACTCTCTTCACATCCCTCTGACATTCACTGCACTCTGAGAGGAAAACCGGGCTCCAGCCTGCTGCGAAGCGCATATCAACGTAGAATCTAGCACAAAACTTACTTCACCAACCTCCCTGGGAGGCAAAGTTTGTAAAACTGAATTGTGGGTGTGGTGAGGGGTGTATTTATAGGCATTTTAAGGTTTGGGAAACTTTGCCCCTCCTGGTAGGAATGTATATCCCATACATCACTAGCTCATGGACTCTTGCTAATTACATGAAAGAAAAGCATTTGTGCAAATATTTTGATTAACTAAAATGTTTATTTAAAATTTATAGTGTCCATTGCGAAATGCATAAGTATAAAAATATAAAATTAAAAAAAGTAACAATTATTTTTATGAAATGTAACATTGTAAAATCTTTAAGTTAAAGAGAATTATGAAAATACTGTTTGTGAGTAGTACACTGGGTTTAATAGACTGCAACAAAGACAGAGAAATAACTCAGCTATTTAAAATACTATTTAAAGTAGAATGATCATTTACACAACATTCTTACTACACATGCAGGACAACGTGTTCCAAGACCATGAATATTTATGGAAAGATCAGAATTAACATCAATACCAGATGACAGAGTTTACCAACGATACGGATTCCCCAAAAAAGTAATCTATAACCTATATGAAATGGTAAAAGATGATTGGGAGCCCGAATCCAGGAGGGGTCATGCAATTCCAGGAAAAGTAAAATTAATGAATTATTTACATTCCAGCATACATCCAGCATTATCTCTGGAATGTCACAAAGTACATTTTCTAAATTCCTACAACTTGTAATGGATTCTTTTAAAAAACATGTTAATACATTCATAAAATGCCCAACAACAGAAATATAGAAAATCAAACATCATTTCTTTAGCAAATATAATATCCAAAATATTTTAGGTTGCATAGATTTCACCCATGATGCAATCTGTGGGCCACATCAAGATCCAGAAACTTATGTTAACAGAATGGGGTTACATTCTCTAAATGTCCAAGTTGTACATGATCATACGTGCAAAATAATCACTCGTGTTGGACTTTCCTGGTAGTACACATGATGCATTAATTTTGAGGCAATGTTCTCCACATGATGATTTTATTTCAGGAAAATTATCTTCAAGATGTTTGCTTGGTAAGAATATATAACTTTAATAAATAAAATATATGTTTTTAAAATTGATTGGATGCTGGTTATCCATTTTACAATTAGTTATTAATTCCTATAGGAAATCCACAAACAAACTCAGAATGAAAATACAAAGCAAGATCCATAATAGAAAGAACATTTGGGATACTTAAAAGCTGATTCAGATGTTTGCACATGACAGGAGGTACTTTAAAATATTCACCATCAAAAGCAGTATATATAATAACTGTATGCTGTATTCTGCACAACCTTGCAATTGAACAAAATGTAAACATTAACATTGATGAAATTGATGAAGTGCCATATGTTGTAAATAATGAAAATGTTGCACACAACACTCAAGACAGTATTATTGAAAATAACATTTGTATTATGTTTATTTAGAAAAAAAATAAAACAATCAATACAAAATATAAAAAGGATTTCCCTCATATTATTAATATTAAATGATATATCATGTTACAAAAATAATTAAAAAAAATATTATTTAAAAAAAAATAATAATCAATGTTGACAAATTCATAAAATATGTTCTAAAAAAAATAAGACATTCATATCAAACAAATACTATTTTTAAATAAAATTACGATACTAGCATACAAACCTTGCAACACATATAACATAAAAACACGCCTATTTTTGAAACCTAAAAAATAGCGAACACTTTTTAGAATTACATTAATATAAATTACGCAGTGCCCCCCCCCCCTAGAAATGGCTTGCCCCCCCGCCACTTTGATAATTCTTCAGGGGCCAGGAGGAGGGAGAGAGGAGTCAGGAGTATCTGAATATTTTTAAAATGTGTTTTAACTTTTGTGAATTAACTGGTTGTTTTAAATTTATTTTGAGATGCTGGCACTGAGAGAGATCATAATAACATAATGCAGAGGAAGGTCGAAACCAACAAAAAATTGAGTAACTAAAAAGCACTCATCACCTCTATACTAGCCAAAGTTTGAACTAAATATGAATATGTATATGATGATGTGTAAGGTGGAAAAATACTAAAATATTTCCCTGAAGGGGAAAAAAAGTGGTTAAAATGTCAAACTTTATTAAATTTAAATTAAAATGGGATGAAAAGACGTTAAAAACAAAAAGTGGTGTAAATCTATCCTATAAATGATCCAGTTAAGTCATGTCCTACGTAGGTAGAAATCAGTATTGTGCAAAAAAAATGATAGCACACTAATCAAAGAGATAGCAATTTACACTAAAGGGTGCTTAGTGTGTGTAGTATTAAATGTGATTTGAAGACACTGTGTTAATGTTGTTACTATGGTTGTCAACCGACACTAAAATAGAGCATAAGTGTAAAACAGTTATATGTACTGTTCATATATAATGTGAGTGTATTACTGGTAAAACTGTTTGGAATAAGCTGATTATGAAACAAAGTATAAGTACGGTTTAATAGTTATAGTTTCATTTAGATTAAGCTGGTACTATAGGGAATCAATTTTATACATCCCCCAGGTAGGTATTAGTTACTACATAGCAAATGTTGTGCCAGTGCCATTTAATGACAATATAGCAAAATTTATTTACTATTTACTATTAGTAATAGTTTACCTAGTGCTTTTTAGTTACACAATTTTGTGTTGGTTTCAACCTTACTCTGCATTGTTTCCTTATGTGTACAGCACCCGTTTCCTAAATAAGTATTATATGATTTTTTCATATCCACCTATAATAGGACATCTCTATCCAAGTAGTGCCTTTCTTCTTTTCTCTCTTCTTTCCCATTCCCCCTTTAACATAATAACATGATAACTAGTCACTACTAGGCTTAGTAGAAGGCTAAGGGTAAGTTGCACAGCGACAGTGCGGGACCGGTGACCCCTGTGCTGTGTTCTGTAATTGTTCATTTTCAAGCATTGGCTGGAAGTCAGTCACACCCACGCACCAGCAGGCACAGCACTCAGCACGTGCCTCAAGCCTGCTCTGCACGCAGCACCTCGGGGGGCACTCCTCCATTTACCCCACAATGCGATTGCTGGTAACTGCCGTTATTTGTGGGGTAGGGTATCATACTGTTAAATGAATCTGTTATAACTTGTGCTTAAGTAAGTTAGAGTGTAAACGTTTTTTAAAAAAAAAAATAATAATAATCTCCAAATGTGTTATTTACCAATACCATTACTTACCATACCATTATACCAACTTTTTTATCTGCTTCCTGCTTGGTAAATTCTTTGGGTCTGCAAGTTGACTTGAGCAGAGCAGGTCAATCATTAAAAAAAATAATTTAAAAAAAAACATTAAAAAACCCCAGAAGAGAATACATGATGATGTTTGACATCATTCACTGTGCTGACTGAAAGTTCTAAAAAAAACAAAATCCCCAAATATATTATACTTTGTCTGTTACCAACTTTAAATATCTTTTTGGTAAAATATTTGGGTGTGCAAGACAGTTGACCTTTTTTTTTTTTACATAAATTTTACTAGAGTAGAGTTCAGGATGCTAATATTAAATTGTGTATAAAAATAAACACCAAAAAAATACTTCTGATATAGCACTTTATTTCCTCCTTATTGTTTGCATTCATATTATGGTAGACACGGAAGTGTGCATGTGCATTGTGCACTATATGTATCATATTGCTACAAACATTTAAAAATATTGCTACTATTTAAAAATATTGCTGCTATAGTGCTCAATACACATGCACACTTCTGAGTCTACCTCAGTATGCTCTCTTGGATACCAAGAGAAAAATAGGTAAATAGAAGTAAGCAATTATTTTATATATTTTGTAATGTATCTGCTGTCTGAATCAGGGAAGTTTATTTCTTTTACTCCCATCCCATGCCTCTTTAAAGAATACAACTATGAGTAATCTGAGATCTTTTCATATCCAAACCTTATTCAGACAGTAAGACATCCTCATATGATGGCATGGATAGGCACACAATCGGCTAGATTACAAGTTTTGCGTTAACAGGGGTGCAGTGCTAATGAGCAGTTTATGCTTACCGCTCACTTACAGACAGCGCTGGTATTACGAGTTTTTACAAACCTGGCGTTAACCGCAAAAAAGTGAGCGTAGAGCAAAATTCTCCACGTCTCACCTCAATACCAGCGCTGCTTACGTTAGCGGTGAGCTGGCTGAATGTGCTCAATGGGGGAAATCCGGCTGAAAAAAAACATAACCCCTGCAAAAAAGCAGCGTTTAGCTCTTAACGCAGCCCCATTAATTCCTATGGGGAAATTAAATTTATGTCTACACCTAACACCCTAACATTAATCCCGAGTCTAAACACCCCTAATCTTACACTTATTAACCCCTAATATGCTGACACCTACATTATATTATTAACCCCTAATCTGCCGCTCCGGACACTGCCGCCACTATAATAAACATATTAACCCCTAAACCGCCGCACTCCCACCTCGCAAACACTAGTTAAATATTATTAACCTCTAATCTGCCGTCCCTAACATCGCCGCCACCTACCTATATTTATTAACCCCTAATATGCCGCACCAACGTCGCCACAACTATAATAAACATATTAACCCCTAAACTTAAATATAATGAAAATAAATCTAAATAAATATAACTATCATTAACTAAATTATTCCTATTTAAAACTAAATACTTACCTATAAAATAAACCCTAAGCTAGCTACAATATAACTAATAGTTACATTGTAGCTATCTTAGGGTTTATTTTTATTTTACAGGTAAGTTGTTATTGATTTTAACTAGGTAGAATAGTTACTAAATAGTTATTAACTATTTAATAAACTACCTAGTTAAAATAAATACAAAAGTAACTGTAAAATAAAACCTAAGTTACAATTACACCTAACACTACACTATAATTAAATTAATTCCCTAAATGAAATACAATTAAATACAATTAAATAAAATTATCTAAAGTACAAAAAAAACAAACACTAAATTACAAAAAATAATAAACAAATTACAAGATTATTAAACTAATTACACCTAATCTAATCCCCCTAACAAAATAAAAAAGCCCCCCAAAATAAAAAAAAGCCCTACCCTACACTAAATTACAAATAGCGTTTAAAAGGGCCTTTGGCGGGGCAAAATAAAAATAAATACAGGGGGTGTTAGGGTTAGACTTAGATTTAGGGGTTAATAACTTTAATATAGTGGCGGCAACGTTGGGGGCGTCAGATTAGGGGTTAATAAATGTAGGTAGGTGTCGGCGATGTTAGAGACGGCAGATTAGGGGTTAATAATATTTAACTAATGTTTGCGATGCGGGAGTGCGGTGGTTTAGGGGTTAATGTATTTATTATAGTGGCAACGATGTCCGGTTCGGCAGATTAGGGGTGAAAAATTTAATTTTAGTGTTTGCGATGTGGGAGGGCCTTGGTTTAGGGGTTAATAGGTAGTTTATGGGTGTTAGTGTACTTTTTAGCACTTTAGTTAAGAGTTTTATGCTACGGCGTTGTAGTGTAAAACTCTTAACTACTGACTTTAAAATGCGGTACCAGGCTTGACAGGAGAGGGTGTACCGCTGACTTTTTGGCAGACTCGTAATACCGGCGCTATGCAAATCCCATAGAAAAAATAGGATACGCAATTGACGTAAGTGGATTTGCAGTATTTCCAAGTCTGGCCAAAAAAGTGAGCGGTACACCTGTACCTGCAAGACTCGTAATACCAGCAGGCGTCAAAAAGCAGCTTTGGGACCGGCCAACGCTGCTTTTTAAGACTAATGCAAATCTCGTAATATACCAATAGTTAACTCAATATTTTCAATATAGACTGAAAATATCTTTCTCTGAAGAATCAATTGCACATCTTCATTTTTCAACCACCTTAACCAGTGGATGCAAGGTAAAAACTAAGGTATCTGTGAGGTGGGAGGGGTTTTAGGGATCTTGGGGTTTGGGAATCTTTGCCTCCTCCTAGTGGTAGAAAGGAGTAATTCCCAGGAGTGGGTCATGGACTCTCACCACCGGTATGAAAGAAATCCTATAGTTGTCTCCCTTGCATGCTAGGGGGCTAATGTTGTACTGTTAACTTCCAGCACAACCCAGCATGGTGCTGGGTTTAAATAAAGGATGGGTCACTTTTTATTGACTTTGTGAATATATTGTGCTCCATAAAAATGCCTCTATAAGGTTGATTATTTCAGCATTTATGTTCATAAAGTGCGCTCCAAAAGAAGTCATGGCAAAAGCATCATACACAAGGCTTTTTTTCTGTTTGCCTATCTATTATATACTGACATCTCATTCATCTTTAGAATAGAACGTAGACATAGAGACATATTGTAACAGACAAATATGCTGTTCTGGTACTTCCTAGTTTCTAAAATATATCTTGATCATCGTTTCACATTCTATATGTTGTCCTTTGCTCGCTAAACCCCAATCATTTCATAAACTATGATGATGGTGACAGAAAATATCCAAGTATATTCATTTAATAGCATATTTTGCTATATGGCTACATGTAATCCTGAAATCCCCAAGGTTAACCCCTAGATAATCTTTATGTGCTTTCGGCAAGCATGAGAATAAACCACCATTCTGTTCATGTGAGCACAAAAAGATAGCTCATTTTGGTCTGGCTCCCAGATTTTGAAACTAGGTTAACTTATGAAAATATATGGTCACTGAAGAATTACTGTATTAGAAATTTAAACATTGCATTAATAGCATCAGTGACATGAGTTTTGGTATTATATGTGAAATACCAATATATTTGGTTTGGCTAAATTATATATATTTTACCTGATAAATTCCTTTATTTCATGGAGAAGGCAAATACACCCCTATATACCAGAGCTCTGGCCAACTCTGTACAGCCCTAAAGATTGTCTGGAGTTTCAGAATGTTGATTGTAACATTGACTCCCTAGTAGACCAAACTCACTGCACTCTCAGAGACCACACAACTGCCCCTCAATCTCTTAAACTGGTGTCTGTCATGACCACATTTCCAGAATGCTCGAAGAAAGGAGGGCCTCTGGACAAGAGAGTAATGTGTCTGGGACCACATCAAGGATGGTCTTGTCTCCTGATCTAGCAAGATCATCTGAGACAGGTCCTCGTAATTTCCATTCCACTGATGAACGGATTTGGATCAAATACAAATTTGAGGTATCAAATAGCACTTTGGCGGATTGAAGCGCTAACCATTACTGTGAAGCAGCTGAAAGATAGTGTCTGTGTTATTAACAGCCTGCTGAAAAGAAGGCATCTGCAATAGACTATCATCTAAATAGGGTGCTATTGAGATGTCTTGAGCCTGCACTACTTTCAGAAAAGCCCCCTGGAGTACCACAAACTTTTAATGCCTCTTTAAGAAGGCAAACCTCAGAAATTGCAGATGGTCCTTATGAATAGGAATATGCAAAAAAGCATCTTTTAGGTCGATGGTAGACATAAAATGGACCCTTTTACACTAAAGAAAAAATAGTGCAAATAGTCTCCATTGTGAAAATGGGAACCTTCAGGAATTTTTATTGAGATTAAAAAGGCCAACATTTACTCTTTTTTCTTCAAACTATGAAGAGGTTGGAGTAGAACCCTGGTTCTGTTCTATTGCCCCAGTTCTAGCAATCACCTTTTTAGTTTCCAAACCTGCAAAACAAACCAGGAAGGCTTTGACCTTTAAAGGATTTCAAGGAACTGGAAACCGGCAAATTCTACCACAAGGAGGTCTGGATTGAAAGCTGATTTGATACACTGGAGTTAGAATTTCCAACATCCAAAGATCTACAATAGAACTCTCTGATGATTCCCTACACCACATGGTCTTCTGGAATGGAAGCTACAACTTCATACGGACTTGGAAGAGAGTGTGGACTTATTGGTCTGCTAAGTCTCAGACCAGACAATATTAAACTTCTATGAAGTCTTGAGTAACCCCAATCTCTGAGTTGAGGAGGGGATTGTTCTTTGGGACTTGGAATGTTGAAAGGAACAAAATCATCTTGAAGGCCTAATTTTACGCTTGAACTTCTTGTCCCGTGGTAACACGGTACATCTCCTGTGACTATAGCAATAATTGCTTACAGTTTGGGACAAATAAAATCTTACTCTGAAAGGGAAGCGATAATAGTATGCTCTTTGAAACTGTAACTGCATACCAAGACAGTGTACTGTGATTTATTCTCTTCTTTAATGAGTTCCCCATTATCAATTTTACCTGCTGGAGTATATTAAACTGTTTACAGCTAGCTTCTTTGCCTTGATTTTGTCATTTGAAATAGCTGGTTTTGCTTCTTATATCCCCACCTATAATGAAAACTTCAATACTTAATTTAACTGGGTATAAACAAAGCTATGTGAACAAGGTGGTTTAGGATACAATTAATGCTCCTAGTGGGGGTTTACAGAGAGGTACTTAAATGCTATTTTTTTTATTGTTCTCTCTAAGGGCCTGATGATCAAAAACTCACCAGCACAGAGAGGAATCTCGCCAAATCTTTGGGGGGCTTTTTTTTAACATTATATTGCAATGTATTTGTCTCTCCACATTCAGAACTCTGCATGGAGAGATAAGCAACTCTCAAGAAAAAAATTGCCTTTTTAAAAGTCTGAGGAACCTTGACGTACTGATGACCCGATGATCTAAGACACCTTTTCAGTACATTATATATATATATATATATATATATATATATATATATATATATATATATATATATATATTCAAATGCTTTCATGGCATCTAAGGAGATCAATATTGCAATATTCAAAGGTCTTCTAGTATTAACCCGGGCCATGTATAACTTCTACATAACTAGCATAAAAAAAGTTACTTTTGTAAGTGGCACTTTATACCCATAGCATCAGTAGTTGAAGCTCCTGCCTCAAGACTTGATAAAAAAAAAGGAGCAGAAAATCCATCTGGACCGGCCTAATTTGGTTTTAAGCTTTTGAGGACTGCTACAAGTTCCTCTTGGGTCAGTGGAGAAAGAAGATGTTGTTCTTGCATGAGCATAGGGAGATTCAGAGAACGTTGAATAACTTCAACTGAAGCTGGTTTAGTTGACCTCCGATTCAGCACCTCCGGCTTTTAAGTTCACAATTTGTCTGTGATAATGTGAGCCCCTGGATCTTTTTACATTTTGCATGTTTCTTAATGAGAATGCCTCTAATGTCTCTAATGTAGGCCTTAAGGGCACTCCACAAATTAAAATTATGTGCCCTTATATTGTGTAAATATTCAATAATAGTGTCTGACAAGTGGGGGGGGGGGCATGCACCATTATGGTTGCACAGCAGCCTCATCAGAAATAGAGATCTCCATAGTAACTGGTCATGATCCAACTAGGCACAAAGAATAATCTTAGAAGTTCAAAATAGATCTAGTGTATGGTTATAGTAAAATAAATAGTCCAGACAAGAATAAGACTTATGGGGTATAGAAAAGTATGTAAAATCTCTCTCACTAGAGTTATCTCCACACATCAAAATAATTAAATTGAGATATGAAGGAGCATAAGTGTCTTATCAGAGTATCTGCATTCCTGTAGCTAGCTTGAGGATCTCTCTCAATATGAATAGGTTAATAGGCTACAGATCTGTCAGCCAATATAGCTACCCCCTAGTCTTTTTAGAATAAGAGGAATACTCGACCATGAGGAATTGCCTGTAACAAAGTTTAAGAGAATCACCCTCTTTCCAGTGCTTTTCCTGCACGAACATAACATTTGGTATTTGCCCTCAATAGGGGCCACAATGAAAAACATTTAGTCTGTGTTTTGACCATGCACATTGGGCTAATTTACAAGTGCAGCACTAATTTATTGCGTGCCCACAAATAAGCAGCCTTTTCAGATTAGTCATATAGACAACATATTTAGTAGCACGATGCAGTAATGCTGTTGCTCAGTTGGAACCTTTGAAAGGAGAGAGAAAAACAAAAGGAAAAGGGAGATGCAATAAGAATAAACAATAGTGAAAAGGTATCATGAAAAGTTTAAAGGAGATGGTGAGAGGAGACGTACATGGCACCAGCCAAGTCAGAAGGGACAGGAGTAATGGGTTATGGAAGGTTTAGAAACTGGGTCAAAGAACCACAAAAACAGCCCATAAAATATAACCCAAATAGAACAAGATATAAAGATTACATAACATGTTCTATTAGCAAGTAACTAAAGTCACAGATTATGAGACAACCACACAATATATGTTGACATGGATTACCCACAGGTTACAGGAAACAGTACACTGAACAAAATAAAGTAGTTAAACAATTAATACAAAATAAGCAAACTGATGTCTATAAATATAATCATGGAGGCAAAAACTGAGATATGTTGTTTGAAGCTAGGTATAACGCTAAAACAGGCAACAGAATATATATATATATATATATATATATATATATATATATATATATATATATATGTATGTACATAAACACAAGGAAAAAAAGCTGTCATGTTCCAATAACAATGTCAATACTACCAAGTAATGCAACTACACAATACATTTTGAGATACATTCTCATAAGTTGCAGAGACAGCATGTGTACTGGAGTAATACAAGTAAAGATTAAACATGCAAAAAAAGTTGAAAAAGTTGCTTCTTATTTAATATAAATATAGTAGTATCTACAGATTCAGTCATGGTAATAGAAATCATTGTCTAATGTAGAGTATAGTATTAAAAAGGCATTAGAGCATACATAAACAATAATAATAGGACTGTACAAAACATAGAAGTCCTCCCAGCACGCGAAAGAGGACTACGCTTCAGTAGAGGTCTGTATAATAATCAGTTGTAAACAAAAAAAAAAAAAAAAATCACTAAGATCTGCAAATCCAGATCATAGTGTTTTGCACTTTACAAAATATACACTTCCAAAAATAGCCAACTGCCACTGGCGGCCTTCAACCATCTTCAGTATTAATTTCCTTCCAAATACACATGCATAATCAGTAGCATTATTCACATGGCATTGCCCCCCCCCCCTCCAATAGCTGAGAGGTCTGGGCAACTGGTGAGTGCTGTCTCTTTGGTTTCCATATCCTTTAGGCTAGAGATTACCACTCTGAAGCTGTGGCATTGTATTGGGTGTAGAGACCAACATTTTAACTGGGAATCCCAGTACTTGATATAGGACAATCTTACAACTGATGTCATAGGGTAAAGGTCTTTCTCAGCATTAGAGTGTGAATGGAAAGGTATGGAAAAAACTGGATACCTTTAAAACAATCAGATAAGGGAGATTTACAAAAAGCCATTTACAAAGGTTTATTCTTAAGGCTGGATCTATGGAAGCAGGCCACCACATTTTTAGAGTACATAGCTTGGTGTGCCCTTTCAATGAGGTTCTCAGTATCATCCTCTTGACCAAGAAGTTCTTGAATCAATGCCAACAGGAAATTATTTAATTCATTGGAAACTAAAGATTTTGTAATCCCTCTAAAATATATGTTGTTTCTTTGGGATCGGTCCTCTAGTTTAGCAAGCTTAAGCTCCAAATGATCAATATGACCTGCCAGTTGAGAATATGAGAATAAGTTACAGTGACCAACAGCTAAATCATTCTGTGTGTGCTCTACAGTGTCAGGTCTTTCGTCAACCGTCTATATCTCTGCGTAACCCCGCTGAATTTTGAATAACCTGGGTTAAAGATTTATTTTGGGCTGCCAAAATTTCTTTAAGTTTCTCTACTGTTAGTAAATTGGAAAGTTGCTTAAAATTGTATGCTCTATCTGAATGATGAAAGAAAAATTGTGTTATGTTTAAATTTTGTGTCCCCTTTTCACACTTGTGAATTATTTGAAATATTTTATGATAATCTGTTCTATAAGTGGTAATAAAACATGGTCCTCCTAGTGGTAAGGAGTAATTCCCAGGATTAAAGGAATGTGGGCTCTCACCACCTGTATGAAAGAAACATGGTTTAATTTTAAATACACCCTTGATGCTTTCGATTTTGTTTTTTAAAGTTCACTCCTGGGTATTTTATCAGCCTCTACTTTGTTTTTTTATGTTATATCCCCGTGCTCCTTCTCTATTTTAGTTAATTTTTGCATTCATTTCAATTTTCTTTTGGGTACAATTTCTCTTAGTATTTATAAATTGACCTCTAGGAATGGATTTTAAAATGTGACTAGGATGTCCGGAATCAAAATGTAAAATAGTGTTTCCCGATGTTCTTTTTATATACAATTCTACATTAGCACTGTGAGTAGTCAAATCAACTTGTAGTAAGACATCTTAAAAGAGAAAGATATTAGAATCACGTTCTAGTGAGAAAGATTAATGTTGTTGATATACAATTGAAAAAATCTTTCATGGTGCTGTCACCAACCCAAATTAACAATGAATGATCTATATATCTGCCATAATTGAAATCCAAACAGAAAAAAATATAATCTGTCTACAGAGACATGGATCATCTCCCAAAATCCCATCTAGAGATTTGCATATGAGGGTGCAACATTGCCCTTATAGCTGTGCTACATTGTCAAAGAAAAATTTTATGATTCAAGATAAATACTGTATGTTAAAATATATTAAACAGCTTGCAATAGAATTTGTTTAATGCAATAATCATAATGTGAATGAATATATATATATATATATATACACACTACATGTCTTTAAGCCCCTCTCTGTGTGGAATAGTGGTATATATAAAGAAGTGACATCAATGGTGACGAATCTGTATGAATCATTCCAATTGATATGTTCTATCTGCCTTGTATATATAGCCATACAGATTTACCATTGGTTGAAGAAAAATGTCCACTAAATCAGAGGGCCTTATGTTGAGTGACCCTATGGGGCAGCCTGGAGGATATTGGTTTGTGTATGGTTTCATGTAATGTATATGTTATTTTGGAAAGTAATGAAAATTGTTATGACAGGGGCTTCCGGTATAAGGCATTCTGCCAATTTATCTGTTATAATTGTAGCTGATTAGGCCATCTAAACAGATTGCCTACAATACTCTTCAAAAATATATACATTTGTAGTATCTGATCTTAGAGGTGGTAAACTCTTTCATGTAGCCTCAGCTAGATAGTATTTTTTATTTAGTATAGCTACATTTTCTACTTTTGTCAGATTCTCTTATCATCGTTTTATATTTTATCTCGTGATAAACTCTTATTTTAATATCTAGTTCTATTTATTAAGCTTCTGTTTGTTGGAAAACTTGTAGTGTCTGTCCACTACCATGTATTCATAAAAGTTGCTTTTTTTCTTGAATTTATTAAGGTTACCATCTCTTTAGATTGGGGGTTTTTTTAGGGATTGAATTTCCCCACTTTGTATGAACATTGGTTCATATCGTAAATGTTGTTTATTCATCAAATGTTAGTTTTTCAGAATAATCAACACCACCATTTGTTCTTGTTCTATCTCACTGATATCATCATTAAAAAAAATCAGAATTAGATTTCTGATGAATCTATTTACATCTGTTATAGTTTTAAAATAAATCAAAATGACTACAAGGGGAGAATCTCAACCCTTTACTAATCATCTGACTCTAATGTACCATGTTTTAATGCAGGGGCTATAGCCAGGTCACTTGTTAGGGAGAGCCCTGTTGAAGGAAGGGCTGTGAAGGATCATGAGGAGGAATGACTGAATTGTACATATATGACTGTATAAACTCATAAAATATTGGGCATAGTTCAGCAAAACTGACAGGGCTTCGATCATTATGAGTACCTGGAACGCTGAGCATTAGCCCAGTGATGAAAAACCCAATCAAGTATGTGACAGAACCCCAGTTTAGGAGATGCACAGCACATATCCTCAGAAAGTTAGCATAAAAATGAGGGGCTTACGTGACCAGTACATCTGCCCTCTAACCTGTCAGCTACTAGTCCAGAGACCTGAGCTGGGCCTATTTATTCCATGTGGCAGCTAAAGGAGTTAAACAATTAAGGAAATAAGCATATTATCTACACTTGAGATAGTTAAGCCTATTAAGCATTATAAGAGACAGAAGTATAAGGCATAATATATGGCTGATTATATTCTCTGAGGGAATAATACAGTCAATACTCGACAGCCCCCACACAAAAGTGAACAATGAACCAATTACTGCAATTAACACCCAATACATCTCAGAAAATGCTCAATTATTTAAAGGGACACTCAAGTCAAAATTAAACTTTAATGATTCAGATAGAGAATTCAATTTTAAACAACTTTCCAATTTACTTCCATTAATAAAATCTGTACAGTATTTTTATATTTACACTTTTTGGGTCACCAGCTCCTACTGAACATGTGCAAGAATTCACAAAATAAAAATATATGCATTTGTGATTGGCTGATAGCTGTCACATGATACAGAAGAAAGGAAAATAGACATAACTTTGAAATTTGTCAGAAAAAATTCTACTACTCATTTAAAGTTCAGACTAAGGGGTAGATTTAACAAATGGCGGGCAGACATAATTTGCTGTAGCGAATGTCCGGCTGACATTGATAAATGCCGACAGCATACGTTGTCTGCATTTATCATTGCACAAGCATTTCTTGTGAAATGCTTGTGCAATGCCGCCCCCTGCACATTCACGGCCAATCGGCCATTAGCAGGGGGTGTCCATCAGGATGATTGCAGTCCGCCACGGGTTAACGCTGCTTAATAAATCGGCCCCTAAGTGCTATTGCATTGTCTTTTTATCAGGTATTTGTTGATTCTGCAAAACTACTGTATTTACTGGTAAGTTCTGAGATGTTAACCTTTAAAGCGCTGTCACTACTGGAGACCAGTATCCACCATATTCCAGGTTAAAAAGGCTATATTTTAGTACATACAAAGTGAGAAAAGGCTGGGTTAAAGGGATATGAAACCCCCCCAAAAAAAAATTGTGATTCAGAGTATACAATTTTTTAGAAGTTTCCATTTATTATTTTATCAGATTTGCTTAGTTACCATTATAATCTTTGTTGAAGAAATGCCTAGGTAGGTTAGAGAAACCCTATCAAGGATGGGTAAATGCTCATTCACCTCACTCTGGAAGATAACATTTGACTGAGGGAAAAAATCTCTGGTATGTAGAAGTGTTTTTGCCACCACCTAGTGGACTGTAGTATAATACCACATAATGATCTTGCCTCTCATATCTTATGAAAGAAAACATATCAATTATAAAGTTCTTAGCAAACTGTACCTGGGAAGAACTCCTGTATCTCATGCTTGCAAATGACTAACACTCATCTATTATCTGCCTAGATGCTACAGCTCCTACTCATAATTTTAGTCAATTAAAAAAATGAAAGAAAATTGACAATATTCTAGGGAGTACTCGAAAACATCAATGGAATGTTCTAGATGCTGGAACAGTGAACTGAATGGATCAATGACCTACTCAATCACAGATATGGGTCATTGATTGTTAGTTTATACATTCTCTCTACTGGATTCATAATTATGTGAGGTATGTGCAAAATAGCTCTGTAGAAATTAAAAAATATGGGAGAGAGCACCAAGTCATTGATCACCAGGCATGGAGTTAGGAATCACCCACTTTCACAGATACAAATATAAAGGATATCTCCAGCCTTGGTTAAATTTAAAAGGGACCTTTATTTCACTTGCATGGCCGTAAGTACAAAAAGGACAATGTTTTGGACATAAGTCAGGTCCTTAACCAAGGCTGGAGATATTGTTTATGTTTGTATCTTCCAAGAAAGCTCTGTAACCTATGTCCTTTGGAAGAGATAATACATTAAAAGTGAAGTGGGTAATATATTAGTTTGAAGAAAAAAAAATAAACAAAAAAAAATTATATAAGGCGTTAATTGCTTTATAACATGAGAATACATAATGTGAAATAGTTGCTAAGAATTAAAAGGAACATTAACCCCCAAATTCTTCTTTCATGATTCAGATACAGCATATGATTTTAGACCACTTTTGAACTTACTTCTATTATAAAATGTACTTCATTTTCTTATTATCCTTGACTGAAGGAGCAGAAATGCACTACTGGGAGCTTGCTGACACACCTAGTGAGCCAATCACAAGAGACAAATGTGAGCAGGCACCAATCACCTGTTAGCTCCTAGTAGTGTAGGATATGTACATATTCCTTTTCAACAACTGATACCAAGAGAACAAAGTTAATTTGAAAATATCAGTGAAAAAGTGCCCCAGCGGCATGAAATGCATCTGGTGCAGTGGGTGTGTTGGATCCACTTATACCTTGCTTTTATACTTGGTTTCTAATGTTGCCTTGTATGATTTTAAACCTTTGAAATAAAGGTCTGTTTTTCAATATATCGGAGTGCCGGGATCTTGCATGCTACTATAAATTTGAAAATAGAAGTGAATTTAAAAGTGTCTTAAATAACATGCTCCATCTAAATCCTGCAAGTTGAATTTTGACTTTCCTATCCCTACAGAACTTGGCTGATATGCTATTCTATAAAAAAACTTCAGAAATACTTTGTAACTATAAGATGTTTACTGTCCCTTAAAGTTTAAATGAAAACAATAATACTAATAATAATAAAAAAAAATCCAATGCAACAGTGGTTATCTATGCATTAACCCTCTGGCTGCTAAGCCATTTCCTACCTGGGTGCTAAGCTGGTTTTGAGCTTCTTTTTCTTTTCTTTTTAAAATATATTTTTTCCCAGATCCCCATGATTTATACCATTGGAAAGGATGAAAGGATAGGTGATTACCTTTGCAACGATGGGTCTTGGGGGTCTGTAGCTGCTTAGATGACTGAGATACAGGTTTCTAAGCAGCATGCCCCATCTCCCTATATTGTCCATTGTTCATTTTAAATAAAGTTGTACGGTAACGTCATCACGTCATTACGCGTGACATCACAGCGTGAAACGTGAAGCCCCGGCGATGCCTCTCACTATTCAGGCAAGATCGCCAGGGTGGGAGTAGGTGGGAGCCCCCAGATTGCCTTCAAGTTGGGTGAGTGCTAGCGATGGCTCTAAGCCGTCATTAGCACCTGACTGAGAAAATTTGCAATGGCTCAGAGCCGTCGTTGGCACTCAAGGGGGACATGAATCCTATTTTTTTCTATTATGGTACAGAGAGCATACAAATTTAAAAAAATCCAAATTCTATTATCAAATTTGCTTCATTCTCTTGGTATCCTTTATTGCAGGAACAGCAATGCACTACTGGGAGCTAGCTGGTCACATTTGTAAGCTAAAGACAAGAGTAAGAAATGTGCTGCAATCAATCAGCAGTTTCCTTCTAGCACCTAAGCCTACCTTGGTCTGCTTTTCAACAAAGGATACTAAGATAATGGAGAAAAACATAATTTATGTAAGAACTTACCTGATAAATTCATTTCTTTCATATTAGCAAGAGTCCATGAGCTAGTGACGTATGGGATATACATTCCTACCAGGAGGGGCAAAGTTTCCCAAACCTCAAAATGCCTATAAATACACCCCTCACCACACCCACAAATCAGTTTAACGTATAGCCAAGAAGTGGGGTGATAAGAAAAAAGTGCGAAAGCATAAAAAATAAGGAATTGGAATAATTGTGCTTAATACAAAAAAATCATAACCACCACAAAAAAGGGTGGGCCTCATGGACTCTTGCTAATATGAAAGAAATGAATTTATCAGGTAAGTTCTTACATAAATTATGTTTTCTTTCATGTAATTAGCAAGAGTCCATGAGCTAGTGACGTATGGGATAATGACTACCCAAGATGTGGATCTTCCACGCAAGAGTAACTAGAGAGGGAGGGATAAAATAAAGACAGCCAATTCCGCTGAAAAAAATCCACACCCAAAATAAAGTTTAAATCTTATAATGAAAAAACTGAAATTATAAGCAGAAGAATCAAACTGAAACAGCTGCCTGAAGTATTTTTCTACCAAAAACTGCTTCAGAAGAAGAAAACACATCAAAATGGTAGAATTTAGTAAATGTATGCAAAGAAGAGCAAGCGGCTGCTTTGCAAATCTGATCAACTGAAGCTTCATTCCTATACGCCCAGGAAGTAGAAACTGACCTAGTAGAATGAGCTGTAATCCTTTGAGGCGGAGTTTTACCCGACTCGACATAGGCATGATGAATCAAAGATTTTAACCAAGATGCCAAAGAAATGGCAGAAGCCTTCTGACCTTTCCTAGAACCGGAAAAGATAACAAATAGACTAGAAGTCTTTCGGAAACCCTTAGTAGCTTCAACATAATATTTCAAAGCTCTAACTACATCCAAAGAATGCAACGACTTTTCCTTAGAATTCTTAGGATTAGGACACAATGAAGGAACCACAATTTCTCTACTAATGTTGTTAGAATTCACAACCTTAGGTAAAAATTTAAAAGAAGTTCACAACACCGCCTTATCCTGATGAAAAATCAGAAAAGGAGACTCACAAGAAAGAGCAGATAATTCAGAAACTCTTCTAGCAGAAGAGATTGCCAAAAGAAACAAAACTTTCCAAGAAAGTAATTTAATGTCCAGCGAATGCATAGGTTCAAACGGAGGAGCTTGAAGAGCCCCCAGAACCAAATTCAAACTCCAAGGAGGAGAAATTGACTTAATAACAGGTTTTATACGAGCCAAAGCTTGTACAAAACAATGAATATCAGGAAGACTAGCAATCTTTCTGTGAAAAAGAACAGAAAGAGCAGAGATTTGACCTGTCAAGGAACTTGCAGACAAACCTTATCCAAACCATCCTGAAGAAACTGTAAAATTCTAGGAATTCTAAAAGAATGCCAAGAAAAATGATGAGAAAAACACCAAGAAATGTAAATCTTCCAGACTCGATAATATATCTTCCTGGATACAGTTTAACGAGCCTGTAACATAGTATTAATCACAGAGTCAGAGAAACCTCTATGACTGAGAATCAAGCGTTCAATCTCCATACCTTCAAATTTAAGGATTTGAGATCCTGATGGAAAAAAGGACCTTGCGATAGAAGGTCTGGTCTTAACGGAAGAGTCCACGGTTGGCAAGTGGCCATCCGGACAAGATACCGCATACCAAAACCTGTGAGGCCATGCTGGAGCCACCAGCCAAATAAACGAACGCTCCTATAGAATCTTGGAAAAAGAACTACAGGCGGAAAGATATAAGCAGGATGATACTTCCAAGGAAGTGACAATGCATCCACTGCTTCCGCCTGAGGATCCCTGGATCTGGACAGATACCTGGGAAGCTTCTTGTTTAGATGAGAAGCCATCAGATCTATTTCTGGATGTCCCCATATTTGAACAATCTGAAGAAATACCTCTGGGTGAAGAAACCATTCGCCCGACTGAGATAATCCGCTTCCCAATTTTCTATACCTGGGATATGAACCGCAGAAATTAGACAGGAGCTGGATTCCGCCCATACAAGTATTCAAGACACTTCTTTCATAGCCAGAGGACTGTGAGTTCCTCCTTGATGATTGACATATGCCACGGTTGTGACATTGTCCGTCTTGAAACAAATGAACGACTCTCTCTTTAGAAGAGGCCACGACTAAAGAGCTCTGAAAATTGCATGGAGTTCCAAAATGTTGATTGGTAATCTCACCTCCTGAGATTCCCAAACCCCTTGTGCTATCAGAAACCCCCATACAGCTCCCCAACCTGTCAGACTTGCATCTGTTGAGATCACAGTCTAGGTTGGAAGAACAAAAGAAGCCCCCTGAACTAAACGATGGTGGTCTGTCCACCACGTCAGAGAGTGTCGAACAATCGGTTTTAAAGATATTAATTGAGATATCTTTGTATAATCCCTGCACCACTGGTTCAGCATACAGATCTGAAGAGGTCGCATGTGAAAACGAGCAAAGGGGATCGCGTCCAATGCAGCAGTCATAAGACCTAGAATTTCCATGCATAAGGCTACCGAAGGGAAAGATTGAGACTGAAGGTTTCGACAAGCTGAAACCAATTTCAGACGTCTCTTGTCCGTCAGAGACAGAATCAAGGACACTGAATTTATCAGGAAACCTAAAAAGGTTACCCTTGTCTGAGGAATCAAACTAACTTTTCTGTAAATTGATCCTCCAACCATGTTCTGCTGTGGCCATAAGACCTAAAACTTCTATGCATATATAGCAACTGAAGGAAATAATAGAGACTAAAGGTACCGATAGACGGAACCCAATAAAATGATCCCTTGTCTGATAGAGACAAGGACAGTGACACAAACTATCTGGAAACCTAAAAAAGGTGACCCTTGTGTGAGGAATCAAGAGCTTTTGAAAAAAAAAACAAAAAAAAGATCCTCTAACTATGTCCTGAAGAGCAAGTGAATCATATGAGATTCCGCATCCTCAGAAAATAATCTGAATGAAAACAGAAAAATGAAAATATGCATTTATTGTATCTAATGAAAACAAATAATGCTATCAATGACCATAAAAAGGCAAAATAGTTTGAATAAAACTCCAAAACCCGGTTCCTCAAAAGGAACTGGAAGAAATACCCCAGAAGATTCCAGGTCTGAGCAGCGCTTGAACCCCATGGGTGCCCAGCCATGCTTCAACAGTACCCAAAATATATAGGACAGAAAAACAGATAAAGAAAGTGTTAGCCTTACTGGAATAAAATCAAAGAAATTTGGACAAAATAAATTTCAAAGAAGTCTTAACCTGCCCCTTACCAGCCAAGCTGGAATACGGCACGTACATCGCAATATTAGGGAGCTGATTTCGAACTCCAATTATAAACATGTTACTTGGGAAAGAACTCAGGAATTAGTTCCTTAATAAGAACAACCAAACTAGTATAAGCTTAAAGTTGTAGTCTTAGAACTCAATCTTGAAGCCCAGAGTAACAGTTAAGAATTGAATCCAATTATAAAACAAATAATTGATTATCTTAGAACAAAAGAAATATGGATTTTTTTTTTTTTAAAAATCACAAAATTCTTCTAGCTAAAAAAGCTAAAGACATAGATTAACCCTCATTTGCGAAAATATTCAATAAAATGAAGACACAAATGAAATTATTAGCATGATAGTCCAGTTTAAAGGACCAGCCAATACAGTGGACTTGCATAATCAATAAATGCAAAACAACAAGACAAATGCAACAGCACCTAGTCTAGTAAATGTTGTCCCTTTAACAATGCTAAAATAAATCATAATCTGATACTTGATCTTAAAGTAAACAGAGAAAATGAAGCAATTGCAATATCCAAATAAATCACAGGACCAAGAAAAGTACCTGAAACTAAATAATTTTCCATAAATAAGATACAACTATCTAAAGGAAAATAAATACTATTTTGCTATAGAAACAATAGCATAATTAGTAGGAGTAGAGATAGCCCCAATAAATTGGAGAAACCCTCCAAATTGAATTTAACTGCTGGCAAAGAATATAGTTTAAAACCTTTGAAGAAGGAATAAAAGAAATTCTCAGCCTATTCCATTCCCTAGTATGGGGAATTGGAAAGGAAACCTCTGAAAACACAGAAGAAATAAATAGGCAGAAATAGTGTCAGCTAGTCTTAAAGAACTAGTTACCTTAATATCCAAAATAATCAACACCTTTTCAACAAAGAACAAATGTACTTTAATAATAGAAAAATAATAAAAAAGTAGATTTGTTAGTGTCAATATCTGATGAAGAAAATTTCTGAAAGAGAAAAAAACATCATCAGAGAAGGATAAATCAGTATGTTGTTGGTCATTTGAAACCTCAATAATTAAAAAAGAAGTGAAAAAGACCTAAAAATTTTATTAGAAGGCACAAAGTCAGACAAAGCCTTTAAAATAGAATCAGAAAAATATTTCTTATAAATCTTCTAAATATTTCTTGTAAGAATGGAAATATATAAAGCATAAATACTAATGGATTCCGCATGTAAAGTATATCATAATAACTTATTACAAACCATAGCTAAAGATAAACATTTATAACATTAAAAATAAATGAACTTAGCTTTGGTAGAACTGAAACTCAGTTAAGCGTTTTTCCAGAAGTGGCTTCTGATTCAGGGTCAATCTGAGACATCTTGCTATATGTAATAGAAAAAACAACATATAAAGCAAAATTGATCAAATTCCTTAAATGACAGTTTCAGGAATGGGAAAAAAATGCCAATGAACAAGCTTCTAGCAACCAGAAGCAATAAATAATGAGACTTAAATATTGTGGAGACAACAATGACGCTCAAATTTTTAGCGCCAAAAAAGCTGCCCACATTATTTGGCGCCTAAATGCTTTTGGCGGCAAAAATGGCGCCACATCCGGTAACGCCGACATTTTTTGGCGCAAAAACGTCAAAAAAATGACGCAACTTCCGGCGACACGTATGACACCGGAAATGACAAGAATTTTTTTTGCGCCAAGAAAGTCCGCGCCAAGAATGACGCAATAAAATGAAGCATTTTCAGCCCCCGTGAGACTAACAGCCCACAGGAAAAAAGTCAAATTTATAAGGTAAGAAAAAATTGATTTATTCATATGCATTATCCCAAATATGAAACTGACTGTCTGAAAATAAGGAACGTTGAACATCCTGAATCAAGGCAAATAAATGTTTAAACACATATATTTAGAACTTTATATAAAAGTGCCCAACCATAGCTTAGAGTGTCACAGAAAATAAGACTTACTTACCCCAGGACACTCATCTACATGTAGTAGAAAGCCAAACCAGTACTGAAACGAGAATCAGTAGAGGTAATGGTATATATAAGAGTATATCGTCGATCTGAAAAGGGAGGTAAGAGATGAATCTCTACGACCGATAACAGAGAACCTATGAAATAGACCCCGTAGAAGGAGATCATTGAATTCAAATAGGCAATACTCTCTTCACATCCCTCTGACATTCACTGCACGCTGAGAGGAAAACCGGGCTCCAACCTGCTGCGGAGCGCATATCAACGTAGAATCTAGCACAAACTTACTTGTAAAACTGATTTGTGGGTGTGGTGAGGGGTGTATTTATAGGCATTTTGAGGTTTGGGAAACTTTGCCCCTCCTGGTAGGAATGTATATCCCATACGTCACTAGCTCATGGACTCTTGCTAATTACATGAAAGAAATTAGATTACAGTTAGTAAAGTTGTTTAAAATTGTATTCTCTATCTGAATAAAGCATTTTTAGTGATGACCCAATTCTTACAGTTTGTGTATAAGTTTTGTTTTATTTACTACAAAATATATTATATCAATGTGATAAAGATAATAATCTCAGCAGTGCCTCCAATAAAAATGTTGGTGTACTTATCTCAGCAGTTGCCAACCAATAATAATGTTAGTATATCTTTGTAATTATGAATATTAATAATTAATAGCAATATAAAACTATCGTCAGCGATATCTACAAATAATATAGCAGAAATGTTGTCAATACACTTCAGTGGGATCTCTGTAGTGTACTTCAAAATATTACAATAGAGATATCTATAAATTTGACAATAATATTACTATTAAAATTATTATTTGATCCCTTGTTCTTGATTGAGTAGTATCTTTATAGACACCTTGAGTTATATTTATGTAGAAACTAGATTATGAACCAATTATATGTCTATGCTGTTGCAATATTCTTTACAAAGCAAACCAAAATATCTCTCTATAAGTTAAACTTTAGTTCCAAATGAGTTGCTTATTAAAAACACACCTGAATATATGCCAGAACAGTTTGTAATTGGCCAGCAATTCCAATTCAAGATCAAAATATTGGTTACAGACTTATATGTTTAATTTACAACTAGAGAAATTTATATACAATTTCTAAGCAATTTCACAATACTAAGCCTGACTTAGATATATAAAACACAAAAACCTTTTCTAGCAGTAAACTTATTTAGCATCAATATAATTATTTTTTAAACTACACCAGGCTATGGAACATACTGTAGATTTAAAATACAAAGTACCTCTTTAAAGTGCCAGCTTCAATTAAACTGTAGCAACAATGAATGTCTTTGTTTTAAAATATTAATTACAAAACTCCATACATTACCCCAGACCAATTTGTAAGTTCAGCCTTTTCAGATCCAGTTCACCGTCATAAATAAGAAAGGTATTTGCAATAGTGGAGGTAAAATTAGGCTCAATTTTGCTTTCTGTAAACCAAGGCAGCAAGGAGAAGTCAGAGACTTAAAATTCAGCAGCATGTGTCCTGCAGTGTCAGTGCAAAAGAATAAATCACGTGATAAATCCCAAATTTTTTATTTTAATCATTGCTGAATACTTTGGATAAGCCCTAAATGGAAGGTTGTCTCTGATAGGCCCTTTGAAGCTGAACTTCTCATTGACTTACAGGGAATGTATGGGTTTTAACAGTTAATCTGTTTGGCTGTTATACCAGTTTTAGTCCATTATGGGGCAGCAGACATAGAAATGCAGTTTCATTATCAATACTGCTAACAATTTACTATATATATTTTCAATTCATAAATATGAGGTACTTCACATATATTTTAAAAGATGCATTTTAAAGTCACATTTTCTATAAAATAATTTTGAAGGATTATAATACCTTCAGCATGGATCCAACTACTTTCTCAGTTATCATCTTAATATCACATACACACCTTGTGACTAGCAGTCTGATGTAATTTCATATAGCTATATTTACATTTGATTATTATTTTAATATTTAGTGTATATGCTATATGAAATGATTCAGGGCACACATTATATAGGCATTCATGTGTTAGTATCTACTAGTCATATCTGGAAGCTAGTTTGTATGTCAGATGTCTGGAAAACAAAAGAATGTTATTTATTTTGAAATAATTTAAAACATTCCAAATTCACCACAGATACCTATCCAATATGTCACTGTTAGGCATTTCTCTCAGATCCACAAATATACATTTATACAATACTGAGGTACACCATAACTGAAAATTAGACATAAGTTGTACTTTAACCTCTTAAGGACATATGACGGAATGTCATAAAACAATTGAGCAAACTGAAAGTTGTGTCCTTAAAGGGTTAAAATGAATTTCAAAGTTATAATATAAACATGTGTTTCTGCTAGCCAGCATAATGTGTATTTAGTTGGTTCAGGGGTAATTAACATGCCTGTGCTAATTACCACACCCTCAAAATTCTGCTTGCTTATCTGACTTCAAGTACAGAATCTTGTCTCTATCAACCCAGGGGACATCCTTGATGAGTCACTCTTCAGGCAGGAAGGTCCTTGTATGGGATCCCTTTGAAGAAATCTGTCTTCACTAATTGAGCAAAATTTTCCCTTTGTAATGTGTGTTTGACTATAGCTAGGGGACCCACACAGGTCTATAACAAAGGTCCTTTAAAATAAGATTACTGTGTCTGTGAAGTGTCATAGCCAGTAGTCTGAAGTTAATTTCTGATCTCATAATGTAATGCAACTTACAGTATAGAAATTACACATATATAGATGAATTAATCTATGCACATAGCTTATAATAATATCTCATCTTTTACATGACAGCGGCAAAACGGAAACATTACACCAAAAACACCTTTCCCCCCAATTCATATTTGAACTGAATTAAAATAAAAGATGTACTCTCATGAGAATTACTATTTCATGTTATATAGTCTTACATGCTTTGATGCCATTAACTCCTAATATGATTTTTGCACATTGCAAAGTTTGAAAATAAAGAACAAATACTTATAATAACAAAGAGCAAACATCAGATTAAACTCTCTGGTACCCTTATATTAGCCACATATCATTTTATATCAGACTCATGGCCAACAGCCCCTGTCACCCTATAGCCATATCAAACCTCAAGTCTTAGTCACCTAGTCCTAAGTTCCTTAAACCCTAATTTCCCCCAAGCCTCACAAGTTTCAGTCTGTTGCTTTTGGCTCCCCAGCAAGTAGTGTGTTATTCTCAAGTACAGTGCATGGTCTCTGAGTGGGGGCAGTGAAGATAACACTAAGTCTGGGAGCCTGCCTATATGGCAGAGATGTGTCATGGGTGAAACCAAAGACTCTGTCAGTCCTCAGTGCACCCCTCCAAGTGCTGCTAAATGAATTGGTACTTTAGTTATATAAAATGAAAAAACTTGGATATGACAAAAACATGTACAATTCATTTCGGCCAAATTAAAGTTTTCGGCCTAATTTTGGCTGATTTTGAGATTCAGATGAATCCGAATTTCTGAATCGGCACCATAACTAAAATCCTGAAAACGAATAAATAAGTTTCCAAATTTTCGGATCCATTCTTATTCATTTTAACTAATCTATTCTAAACCGCTGTCCCCCCACATCGCCAACACTAAATAAAACACTAACTAAACCTATTAACCCCTAAACCTTCGTCCCCCCACATCGCCTACACTAACTAAACCTATTAACCTCTAAACCGCTGTCCTCCCACATCGCCAACACTAGATAAACCAAATAACCCCTAAACCGCTGTTCCCCCACATTGCCAACACTAAATAAACCTATTAACACCTAAACCGCCATCCCCCTAATCGCAACTCCCTAAATAAAACTATTAACCCCTAAAAAGCCGTCCCCCCACATCGCAAACACAATAAAATTAACATCTAAACCACCGTCCCCCCACATCGCAACTACCTAAATTAAACAAGTAACCCCTAAAACTAACACCCCCTAACATTAACATAATTAAAGTTACAATATTACTAACTACCTAGTTAAAATAAATACAAACTTACCTGTGAAATAAAAATAAAC
The DNA here is from genome assembly GCF_027579735.1 of Bombina bombina. NCBI lineage: Eukaryota > Metazoa > Chordata > Amphibia > Anura > Bombinatoridae > Bombina > Bombina bombina. Next base: position 1,301,062,161 of record NC_069500.1, read on the forward strand.
TAAAAAAAACAACCTAGCATTACTTGTTTAAAAAAAAATACAAAAATTAAAAAATCTAACATTACTAAAAATAATAAAACCTACTATACAGGAAATTTGGCACAGTGATGATTGGGGAGGCCAAAATCCTTATCTTCCAGGACTGCTCCAGTGATACAGCCCAAAGGAGGAAAGAGATGGCCCCTTTCTCCACAAAATTAATTAACGCTGGTTATAAGGCTAGACTCCTATACCCTGCCAGAATAATAATAGAAGATAATGATGTTACATATACTTTTGACAAATGAGAAAGAAGCTAGTGAGTTTTGTAGTAAGATAAATGTTGCACTCTAGCAAGAATGTCAATACCTTTAAGCCAGCAGGATAAAATGGTATTTGACGGCGTTGCTGATTGGTACACTAGGTTTTGTTTTTAATTTCGATTACAGATTTTTGTTTACTCTTTTTTTTTCTCCCCCCCCCTCCACAGTCTTCAATACAGATATATGTAAGCCAGAGATAAATGAAGGCATGATATGGGAGGTATCAGGATAAAACAGAACTATACTGGGAAGCTGCCAAGGTATATCTCAGAGGAGAGATCAAAGCCTACATGATTAAACAAAAACAAAAAAAAGTTTAAAGCCTGGGAAATACAGCTGGCAAACCAACGGCTAGATTTAGAGTTTGTTGGTAAAGACCCGCGTAGCTAATGCTGCTTTTTTTTCCCAACACACCCTTCCAACAACACTGGTATTTAGAGTTGTCTGAGGGGCTGCGTTAGGCTCAAAAAAGGGAGCGTTGAGCCTTTAGCTCCACTTCGACCCTCAATACCAGCGTTGCTTACGGTAGCGGTAAGCTGGCAAAATGTGCTCGTGCACGATATCCCCATATGAAACAATGTGGCATTTTTGGCTTAAAAAAAACCTAACACCTGCAAAAAAACAGCGTTCAGCTCCTAACGCAGCCCCATTGTTTCCTATGGGGAAACACTTTCTAAGTCTGCACCTAACACCCTAACACGTACCCCGAGTCTAAACACCCCTAACCTTACACTTATTAACCTCTAATCTGCCGCCCCCGCTATCGCTGACACCTGCATTATACTATTAACCCCTAATCTGCCGCTCCGTACACCGCCGCAACCTACATTATACTTATGAACCCCTAATCTGCTGCCCCTAACATCGCCGACCCCTATATTATATTTATTAACCCCTAATCTGCCCCCCCAATGTCGCCGCTACCTTACCCACACTTATTAACCCCTAATCTGCCGACCGGACCTTGCCGCCACTATAATAAATGTATTAACCCCTAAACCGCCGCACTCCTGCCTCGCAAACACTATAATAAATAGTATTAACCCCTAATCTGCCCTCCCTAACATCGCCGCCACCTACCTACAATTATTAACCCCTAATCTGCCGCCCGCACCGTCGCTGCTACTATAATAAATTTATTAACCCCTAAACCTAACTCTAACCCTAACACCCCCCTAACATAAATATATATAAATATTTTAGGATTTATATTTATTTTACAGGCAACTTTGTATTTATTTTAACTAGGTTCAATAGCTATTAAATAGTTAATATTAATATTAAATAACTATTTAAAAGCTACCTAGTTAAAATAACTACAAAATTACCTGTAAAATAAATCCTAACCTAAGTTACAATTAAACCTAACACTACACTATCATTACATTAATTACATAAATTACCTACAATTACATAAAATAAAATACAATAAAATAAACTAAACTATTCTATAATACAAAAAACAAACAAACACTAAATTACAAAAAATAAAAAAGAATTACAAGCAGTTTAAACTAATTACACCTAATCTAAGCCCCCTAATAAAAAAAACCAAAATAAAAAATTCCCTACCCTATTCTAAAATACAAAAGTTAGGATTTATTTTACAGGTAATTTTGTACTTATTTTAACTAGGTAGCTATTAAATAGTTATTAACTATTTAATAGCTATTGTACCTAGTTAAAATAAATACAAAGTTGCCTGTAAAATAAATATAAATCCTAAAATAGCTACAATGTAATTAATAATTATATTGTAGCTATATTAGGGTTTATTTGATAGGTAAGAATTTAGTTTTAAATAGGAATAATTTAGTTAATTATAGGAATATTATTTTGTTTAATATAAATTATATTTATGTTAGGGGGGTGTTAGGGTTAGAGTTAGGTTTAGGGGTTAATAACTTTATTATAGTAGCGGTGACGGTGCGGACGGGAGATTAGGGGTTAATAATTGTAGCTAGGTGGCGGCGAAGTTAGGGAGGGCAGATTAGGGGTTAATACTATTTATTATAGTGTTTGTGAGGCGGGAGTGCGGCGGTTTAGGGGTTAATACATTTATTATAATGGTGGCAAGGTCCGGTCGGCAGATTAGGGGTTAATAAGTGTAGTTAGATATCTTTGTATAATCCCTGCACCACTGGTTCAGCATACAGAGCTGAAGAGGTCGCATGTGAAAACGAGCAAAGGGGATCGCGTCCAATGCAGCAGTCATAAGACCTAGAATTTCCATGCATAAGGCTACCGAAGGGAAAGATTGAGACTGAAGGTTTCGACAAGCTGAAACCAATTTCAGACGTCTCTTGTCCGTCAGAGACAGAATCAAGGACACTGAATTTATCAGGAAACCTAAAAAGGTTACCCTTGTCTGAGGAATCAAACTAACTTTTCTGTAAATTGATCCTCCAACCATGTTCTTGAAGAAACAACACTTATAAAAGACTGGAAAATGAGCAAAGGGAATTGAATCCAATGCTGTGGCCATAAGACCTAAAACTTCTATGCATATATAGCAACTGAAGGAAATAATAGAGACTAAAGGTACCGATAGACGGAACCCAATAAAATGATCCCTTGTCTGATAGAGACAAGGACAGTGACACAAACTATCTGGAAACCTAAAAAAGGTGACCCTTGTGTGAGGAATCAAGAGCTTTTGAAAAAAAAAAAAAAAAAAGATCCTCTAACTATGTCCTGAAGAGCAAGTGAATCATATGAGATTCCGCATCCTCAGAAAATAATCTGAATGAAAACAGAAAAATGAAAATATGCATTTATTGTATCTAATGAAAACAAATAATGCTATCAATGACCATAAAAAGGCAAAATAGTTTGAATAAAACTCCAAAACCCGGTTCCTCAAAAGGAACTGGAAGAAATACCCCAGAAGATTCCAGGTCTGAGCAGCGCTTGAACCCCATGGGTGCCCAGCCATGCTTCAACAGTACCCAAAATATATAGGACAGAAAAACAGATAAAGAAAGTGTTAGCCTTACTGGAATAAAATCAAAGAAATTTGGACAAAATAAATTTCAAAGAAGTCTTAACCTGCCCCTTACCAGCCAAGCTGGAATACGGCACGTACAACGCAATATTAGGGAGCTGATTTCGAACTCCAATTATAAACATGTTACTTGGGAAAGAACTCAGGAATTAGTTCCTTAATAAGAACAACCAAACTAGTATAAGCTTAAAGTTGTAGTCTTAGAACTCAATCTTGAAGCCCAGAGTAACAGTTAAGAATTGAATCCAATTATAAAACAAATAATTGATTATCTTAGAACAAAAGAAATATGGATTTATTTTTTTTTTTTAATCACAAAATTCTTCTAGCTAAAAAAGCTAAAGACATAGATTAACCCTCATTTGCGAAAATATTCAATAAAATGAAGACACAAATGAAATTATTAGCATGATAGTCCAGTTTAAAGGACCAGCCAATACAGTGGACTTGCATAATCAATAAATGCAAAACAACAAGACAAATGCAACAGCACCTAGTCTAGTAAATGTTGTCCCTTTAACAATGCTAAAATAAATCATAATCTGATACTTGATCTTAAAGTAAACAGAGAAAATGAAGCAATTGCAATATCCAAATAAATCACAGGACCAAGCAAGTACCTGAAACTAAATAATTTTCCATAAATAAGATACAACTATCTAAAGGAAAATAAATACTATTTTGCTATAGAAACAATAGCATAATTAGTAGGAGTAGAGATAGCCCCAATAAATTGGAGAATCCTCCAAATTGAATTTAACTGCTGGCAAAGAATATAGTTTAAAACCTTTGAAGAAGGAATAAAAGAAAATTCTCAGCCTATTCCATTCCCTAGTATGGGGAATTGGAAAGGAAACCTCTGAAAACACAGAAGAAATAAATAGGCAGAAATAGTGTCAGCTAGTCTTAAAGAACTAGTTACCTTAATATCCAAAATAATCAACACCTTTTCAACAAAGAACAAATGTACTTTAATAATAGAAAAATAATAAAAAAAGTAGATTTGTTAGTGTCAATATCTGATGAAGAAAATTTCTGAAAGAGAAAAAAACATCATCAGAGAAGGATAAATCAGTATGTTGTTGGTCATTTGAAACCTCAATAATTAAAAAAGAAGTGAAAAAGACCTAAAAATTTTATTAGAAGGCACAAAGTCAGACAAAGCCTTTAAAATAGAATCAGAAAAATATTTCTTATAAATCTTCTAAATATTTCTTGTAAGAATGGAAATATATAAAGCATAAATACTAATGGATTCCGCATGTAAAAGTATATCATAATAACTTATTACAAACCATAGCTAAAGATAAACATTTATAACATTAAAAATAAATGAACTTAGCTTTGGTAGAACTGAAACTCAGTTAAGCGTTTTTCCAGAAGTGGCTTCTGATTCAGGGTCAATCTGAGACATCTTGCTATATGTAATAGAAAAAACAACATATAAAGCAAAATTGATCAAATTCCTTAAATGACAGTTTCAGGAATGGGAAAAAAATGCCAATGAACAAGCTTCTAGCAACCAGAAGCAATAAATAATGAGACTTAAATATTGTGGAGACAACAATGACGCTCAAATTTTTTAGCGCCAAAAAAGCTGCCCACATTATTTGGCGCCTAAATGCTTTTGGCGGCAAAAATGGCGCCACATCCGGTAACGCCGACATTTTTTGGCGCAAAAACGTCAAAAAAATGACGCAACTTCCGGCGACACGTATGACACCGGAAATGACAAGAATTTTTTTTGCGCCAAGAAAGTCCGCGCCAAGAATGACGCAATAAAATGAAGCATTTTCAGCCCCCGTGAGCCTAACAGCCCACAGGAAAAAAGTCAAATTTATAAGGTAAGAAAAAATTGATTTATTCATATGCATTATCCCAAATATGAAACTGACTGTCTGAAAATAAGGAACGTTGAACATCCTGAATCAAGGCAAATAAATGTTTAAACACATATATTTAGAACTTTATATAAAAGTGCCCAACCATAGCTTAGAGTTTTCACAGAAAATAAGACTTACTTACCCCAGGACACTCATCTACATGTAGTAGAAAGCCAAACCAGTACTGAAACGAGAATCAGTAGAGGTAATGGTATATATAAGAGTATATCGTCGATCTGAAAAGGGAGGTAAGAGATGAATCTCTACGACCGATAACAGAGAACCTATGAAATAGACCCCGTAGAAGGAGATCATTGAATTCAAATAGGCAATACTCTCTTCACATCCCTCTGACATTCACTGCACGCTGAGAGGAAAACCGGGCTCCAACCTGCTGCGGAGCGCATATCAACGTAGAATCTAGCACAAACTTACTTGTAAAACTGATTTGTGGGTGTGGTGAGGGGTGTATTTATAGGCATTTTGAGGTTTGGGAAACTTTGCCCCTCCTGGTAGGAATGTATATCCCATACGTCACTAGCTCATGGACTCTTGCTAATTACATGAAAGAAATTAGATTACAGTTAGTAAAGTTGTTTAAAATTGTATTCTCTATCTGAATAAAGCATTTTTAGTGATGACCCAATTCTTACAGTTTGTGTATAAGTTTTGTTTTATTTACTACAAAATATATTATATCAATGTGATAAAGATAATAATCTCAGCAGTGCCTCCAATAAAAATGTTGGTGTACTTATCTCAGCAGTTGCCAACCAATAATAATGTTAGTATATCTTTGTAATTATGAATATTAATAATTAATAGCAATATAAAACTATCGTCAGCGATATCTACAAATAATATAGCAGAAATGTTGTCAATACACTTCAGTGGGATCTCTGTAGTGTACTTCAAAATATTACAATAGAGATATCTATAAATTTGACAATAATATTACTATTAAAATTATTATTTGATCCCTTGTTCTTGATTGAGTAGTATCTTTATAGACACCTTGAGTTATATTTATGTAGAAACTAGATTATGAACCAATTATATGTCTATGCTGTTGCAATATTCTTTACAAAGCAAACCAAAATATCTCTCTATAAGTTAAACTTTAGTTCCAAATGAGTTGCTTATTAAAAACACACCTGAATATATGCCAGAACAGTTTGTAATTGGCCAGCAATTCCAATTCAAGATCAAAATATTGGTTACAGACTTATATGTTTAATTTACAACTAGAGAAATTTATATACAATTTCTAAGCAATTTCACAATACTAAGCCTGACTTAGATATATAAAACACAAAAACCTTTTCTAGCAGTAAACTTATTTAGCATCAATATAATTATTTTTTAAACTACACCAGGCTATGGAACATACTGTAGATTTAAAATACAAAGTACCTCTTTAAAGTGCCAGCTTCAATTAAACTGTAGCAACAATGAATGTCTTTGTTTTAAAATATTAATTACAAAACTCCATACATTACCCCAGACCAATTTGTAAGTTCAGCCTTTTCAGATCCAGTTCACCGTCATAAATAAGAAAGGTATTTGCAATAGTGGAGGTAAAATTAGGCTCAATTTTGCTTTCTGTAAACCAAGGCAGCAAGGAGAAGTCAGAGACTTAAAATTCAGCAGCATGTGTCCTGCAGTGTCAGTGCAAAAGAATAAATCACGTGATAAATCCCAAATTTTTTATTTTAATCATTGGTGAATACTTTGGATAAGCCCTAAATGGAAGGTTGTCTCTGATAGGCCCTTTGAAACTGAACTTCTCATTGACTTACAGGGAATGTATGGGTTTTAACAGTTAATCTGTTTGGCTGTTATACCAGTTTTAGTCCATTATGGGGCAGCAGACATAGAAATGCAGTTTCATTATCAATACTGCTAACAATTTACTATATATATTTTCAATTCATAAATATGAGGTACTTCACATATATTTTAAAAGAGGCATTTTAAAGTCACATTTTCTATAAAATAATTTTGAAGGATTATAATACCTTCAGCATGGATCCAACTACTTTCTCAGTTATCATCTTAATATCACATACACACCTTGTGACTAGCAGTCTGATGTAATTTCATATAGCTATATTTACATTTGATTATTATTTTAATATTTAGTGTATATGCTATATGAAATGATTCAGGGCACACATTATATAGGCATTCATGTGTTAGTATCTACTAGTCATATCTGGAAGCTAGTTTGTATGTCAGATGTCTGGAAAACAAAAGAATGTTATTTATTTTGAAATAATTTAAAACATTCCAAATTCACCACAGATACCTATCCAATATGTCACTGTTAGGCATTTCTCTCAGATCCACAAATATACATTTATACAATACTGAGGTACACCATAACTGAAAATTAGACATAAGTTGTACTTTAACCTCTTAAGGACATATGACGGAATGTCATAAAACAATTGAGCAAACTGAAAGTTGTGTCCTTAAAGGGTTAAAATGAATTTCAAAGTTATAATATAAACATGTGTTTCTGCTAGCCAGCATAATGTGTATTTAGTTGGTTCAGGGGTAATTAACATGCCTGTGCTAATTACCACACCCTCAAAATTCTGCTTGCTTATCTGACTTCAAGTACAGAATCTTGTCTCTATCAACCCAGGGGACATCCTTGATGAGTCACTCTTCAGGCAGGAAGGTCCTTGTATGGGATCCCTTTGAAGAAATCTGTCTTCACTAATTGAGCAAAATTTTCCCTTTGTAATGTGTGTTTGACTATAGCTAGGGGACCCACACAGGTCTATAACAAAGGTCCTTTAAAATAAGATTACTGTGTCTGTGAAGTGTCATAGCCAGTAGTCTGAAGTTAATTTCTGATCTCATAATGTAATGCAACTTACAGTATAGAAATTACACATATATAGATGAATTAATCTATGCACATAGCTTATAATAATATCTCATCTTTTACATGACAGCGGCAAAACGGAAACATTACACCAAAAACACCTTTCCCCCCAATTCATATTTGAACTGAATTAAAATAAAAGATGTACTCTCATGAGAATTACTATTTCATGTTATATAGTCTTACATGCTTTGATGCCATTAACTCCTAATATGATTTTTGCACATTGCAAAGTTTGAAAATAAAGAACAAATACTTATAATAACAAAGAGCAAACATCAGATTAAACTCTCTGGTACCCTTATATTAGCCACATATCATTTTATATCAGACTCATGGCCAACAGCCCCTGTCACCCTATAGCCATATCAAACCTCAAGTCTTAGTCACCTAGTCCTAAGTTCCTTAAACCCTAATTTCCCCCAAGACTCACAAGTTTCAGTCTGTTGCTTTTGGCTCCCCAGCAAGTAGTGTGTTATTCTCAAGTACAGTGCATGGTCTCTGAGTGGGGGCAGTGAAGATAACACTAAGTCTGGGAGCCTGCCTATATGGCAGAGATGTGTCATGGGTGAAACCAAAGACTCTGTCAGTCCTCAGTGCACCCCTCCAAGTGCTGCTAAATGAATTGGTACTTTAGTTATATAAAATGAAAAAACTTGGATATGACAAAAACATGTACAATTCATTTCGGCCAAATTAAAGTTTTCGGCCTAATTTTGGCTGATTTTGAGATTCAGATGAATCCGAATTTCCGAATCGGCACCATAACTAAAATCCTGAAAACGAATAAATAAGTTTCCAAATTTTCGGATCCATTCTTATTCATTTTAACTAATCTATTCTAAACCGCTGTCCCCCCACATCGCCAACACTAAATAAAACACTAACTAAACCTATTAACCCCTAAACCTTCGTCCCCCCACATCGCCTACACTAACTAAACCTATTAACCTCTAAACCGCTGTCCTCCCACATCGCCAACACTAGATAAACCAAATAACCCCTAAACCGCTGTTCCCCCACATTGCCAACACTAAATAAACCTATTAACACCTAAACCGCCATCCCCCTAATCGCAACTCCCTAAATAAAACTATTAACCCCTAAAAAGCCATCCCCCCACATCGCAAACACAATAAAATTAACATCTAAACCACCGTCCCCCCACATCGCAACTACCTAAATTAAACAAGTAACCCCTAAAACTAACACCCCCTAACATTAACATAATTAAAGTTACAATATTACTAACTACCTAGTTAAAATAAATACAAACTTACCTGTGAAATAAAAATAAACTAAAAAAAACAACCTAGCATTACTTGTTTAAAAAAAAATACAAAAATTAAAAAATCTAACATTACTAAAAATAATAAAACCTACTATACAGGAAATTTGGCACAGTGATGATTGGGGAGGCCAAAATCCTTATCTTCCAGGACTGCTCCAGTGATACAGCCCAAAGGAGGAAAGAGATGGCCCCTTTCTCCACAAAATTAATTAACGCTGGTTATAAGGCTAGACTCCTATACCCTGCCAGAATAATAATAGAAGATAATGATGTTACATATACTTTTGACAAATGAGAAAGAAGCTAGTGAGTTTTGTAGTAAGATAAATGTTGCACTCTAGCAAGAATGTCAATACCTTTAAGCCAGCAGGATAAAATGGTATTTGACGGCGTTGCTGATTGGTACACTAGGTTTTGTTTTTAATTTCGATTACAGATTTTTGTTTACTCTTTTTTTTTCTCCCCCCCCTCCACAGTCTTCAATACAGATATATGTAAGCCAGAGATAAATGAAGGCATGATATGGGAGGTATCAGGATAAAACAGAACTATACTGGGAAGCTGCCAAGGTATATCTCAGAGGAGAGATCAAAGCCTACATGATTAAACAAAAACAAAAAAAAGTTTAAAGCCTGGGAAATACAGCTGGCAAACCAACGGCTAGATTTAGAGTTTGTTGGTAAAGACCCGCGTAGCTAATGCTGCTTTTTTTTCCCAACACACCCTTCCAACAACACTGGTATTTAGAGTTGTCTGAGGGGCTGCGTTAGGCTCAAAAAAGGGAGCGTTGAGCCTTTAGCTCCACTTCGACCCTCAATACCAGCGTTGCTTACGGTAGCGGTAAGCTGGCAAAATGTGCTCGTGCACGATATCCCCATATGAAACAATGTGGCATTTTTGGCTTAAAAAAAACCTAACACCTGCAAAAAAACAGCGTTCAGCTCCTAACGCAGCCCCATTGTTTCCTATGGGGAAACACTTTCTAAGTCTGCACCTAACACCCTAACACGTACCCCGAGTCTAAACACCCCTAACCTTACACTTATTAACCTCTAATCTGCCGCCCCCGCTATCGCTGACACCTGCATTATACTATTAACCCCTAATCTGCCGCTCCGTACACCGCCGCAACCTACATTATACTTATGAACCCCTAATCTGCTGCCCCTAACATCGCCGACCCCTATATTATATTTATTAACCCCTAATCTGCCCCCCCAATGTCGCCGCTACCTTACCCACACTTATTAACCCCTAATCTGCCGACCGGACCTTGCCGCCACTATAATAAATGTATTAACCCCTAAACCGCCGCACTCCTGCCTCGCAAACACTATAATAAATAGTATTAACCCCTAATCTGCCCTCCCTAACATCGCCGCCACCTACCTACAATTATTAACCCCTAATCTGCCGCCCGCACCGTCGCCACTACTATAATAAATTTATTAACCCCTAAACCTAACTCTAACCCTAACACCCCCCTAACATAAATATATATAAATATTTTAGGATTTATATTTATTTTACAGGCAACTTTGTATTTATTTTAACTAGGTTCAATAGCTATTAAAGAGTTAATATTAATATTAAATAACTATTTAATAGCTACCTAGTTAAAATAACTACAAAATTACCTGTAAAATAAATCCTAACCTAAGTTACAATTAAACCTAACACTACACTATCATTACATTAATTACATAAATTACCTACAATTACATAAAATAAAATACAATAAAATAAACTAAACTATTCTATAATACAAAAAACAAACAAACACTAAATTACAAAAAATAAAAAAGAATTACAAGCAGTTTAAACTAATTACACCTAATCTAAGCCCCCTAATAAAAAAAACCAAAATAAAAAATTCCCTACCCTATTCTAAAATACAAAAGTTAGGATTTATTTTACAGGTAATTTTGTACTTATTTTAACTAGGTAGCTATTAAATAGTTATTAACTATTTAATAGCTATTGTACCTAGTTAAAATAAATACAAAGTTGCCTGTAAAATAAATATAAATCCTAAAATAGCTACAATGTAATTAATAATTATATTGTAGCTATATTAGGGTTTATTTGATAGGTAAGAATTTAGTTTTAAATAGGAATAATTTAGTTAATTATAGGAATATTATTTCGTTTAATATAAATTATATTTATGTTAGGGGGGTGTTAGGGTTAGAGTTAGGTTTAGGGGTTAATAACTTTATTATAGTAGCGGTGACGGTGCGGACGGGAGATTAGGGGTTAATAATTGTAGCTAGGTGGCGGCGATGTTAGGGAGGGCAGATTAGGGGTTAATACTATTTATTATAGTGTTTGTGAGGCGGGAGTGAGGCGGTTTAGGGGTTAATACATTTATTATAATGGTGGCAAGGTCCGGTCGGCAGATTAGGGGTTAATAAGTGTAGTTAGGTAGCGGCGACGTTGGGGGGCAGATTAGGGGTTAATAAATATAATATAGGGGTCAGCGATGTTAGGGGCAGCAGATTAGGGGTTCATAGGGATAATGTAGGTGGCGGCGGTGTCCGGTCGGCAGATTAGGGGTTACATTTTTTTATTAGAGTGGCGGCGATGTGGGGGGGCCTCGGTTTAGGGGTACATAGGTAGTTTATGGGTGTTAGTGTACTTTAGAGCACAGTAGTTAAGAGCTTTATATTCCAGCGTTAGCCCATAAAGCTCTTAACTACTGACTTTTTTGGCGTTAGGAGTCTTGTCGGTAGAGGGTCTACCGCTCAGTTCTCCCAAGACTCCAAATACCAGCGTTAGGCAGATCCCATTGAAAAGATAGGATATGCAATTGGCGTAAGGGGATCTGCGGTAGCCTGGAGTCGCGGTGAGGAAGTGAGCGTTAGACCCTTTCCTGGCTGACTCTAAATACCAGTGGGCGGCCAAAAGCAGCGTTAAGACCCCTTAACGCTGCTTTTGACGGCTAATGCAGAACTCTAAATCTAGCCGCAAGTTAGTAATTCATTCAAGAATTACACAAATAATACTACTAGAATACTTTGGGACAAATATCAGAGTGCTAAACAGGAACAAGATCTCTTCTTAAAAGAAAAAATGCTGCATGAAGAAATGAGAACAAATGCAATATTTAAAGGGCAGTTCGGTAAATCGGCCAAATTTTTGGCTAGACTAGACAAAGCTAGGAAGAAGCATAAGATAATCAAAGCTATTATAGATGATCAGGATATACAGATCGCACAAAACATAAAGGAAGTTTTTTAAATTATTTTCAAAATATTTATGCATCAAAAGAAATTAATATAGAATATCCAATGCTTTTCTGGATACTCTAAACACCCTCATTAGTAAAGAGGAAGTGCTTGAAGCAATAGACTGTGCTAAATTAAATAAAGCTCCAGGACCTGACCAACTTCCCTCAGAATTTTATAAGATTTTTAAAAGTGATTTTACTGGTACACTTAAGCTGTTTAATGAATATTTTGTGGGGGAAAAAGAAATGTCCAGATATTTCTCAGCAGTGATTGTCACACGTATACTAAAAAAAGATAAGGATCCTTTGGAGCCAGGATCTTACAGGCCCATCTCGCTATTAAACATAGACTACAAATTACTTACTGCAATTATGGTAAATAGATTGAAGACTGGTATAGGACAAATCATACATGAGGATCAAACAGGCTTTATGCCTGGCAGATCTTAAATGAAAAATATGCGTAGAATTACCACAATACTAGAATATGTGTGGAATAAGCTCCATAAAAACAAATCTCATATAAAACAAGACTTTGCCCTTCTGACAGCCAATGCTGAGAAAGCCTTTGATTCAGTAATTTGGGATCATTTATACACTTCCATGGATAAATTTGGTTTTCACAGGAATTTTGTTACCCTGGTTAAATCTATCTATAACTCTTCAACATCAACTGTCTTAGTGAATGGCAGTTTAACACCATGGTTCTTCTTGCATAAAGGAACAAGGCAGGGATGTCCCCTGTCCCCTCTTGTATTCAATATTGCTATAGAACCTCTAGCGATACTACTTAGGGAAGCTTTACAAGGAATAGATCTTGGTGGCCAGTGTATAGTTCTCTCTCTATACGTGGATGATCTGCTCCTCTTACTGGTATTTTTAAGAAAAAGTATCCCCATTGCTTAAAGTATATTGGAACTTTTTAGCTCTTTCTCTGGATACAGGCTTAATTTAAGTAAGTCTGAAGTACTTTATATTCACCAAAATAAAGGTAGTTTCTCCTCACACCCCTTCAAAGAAGTTAAGACCATCAAACACTTGGGAATAAATCTACATCGAGATCCATGTCTGGTATAAAATAAACTATTCACATTTCTTTGCACTCTCAGCCAAAGTAATGATAATAAAATCTATCCTTTTCCGCCAATTAGTATATTTCTTACAGAATCTTCCTTTTGTTATTACTAATTGAGACATAAAGTTGTTTAATAAAGATTGTACTGCTTTTATCTGGAGTGGGAAAAGACATTGCCTATCCATAACCAAACTGCATCAACTTCCAGAATACGGTGGTCTCTCCCTCCCCGACATAAAGTGGTATAATATTTCAATATTAGCGCGATTCATCCTTGACTAGATCCCAGGTAGTAATCACTTTATTAATCTTCAAATTGAGGAAAACCTGGTATCTCCATTTTTGCTACAAAGCCATTATTCATTGTCCTGTATCACAGCTTCCAGTAAATGTTAGAAACATGCTTGTATTTCAAAACATTATTACAGCATGGCAAAAACTCTTTCTAGTAGTCAATATAGACTATCGTATATCCTCCTACCTACCTACCTACCTATTCGAGGTAACCCGCTCTTCTTGCCGGGATTACATTCTGAAATATTTAGAAATTGGGATAAAAAGGGCCTGGTATATGTAACCCAAGTTTTAGATAGTTTTAATAAAATAAGAACCTTTGATTCTATTCTTCAAGAATGTAACCTAGCTAGTAAAAATGTATTCGCTTATTTACAACTTAGACATTATATAGGAGGATATAAAGACATAAGACAGGAATTCAGCCAATTCGGTAAACTAGGTGACTGTATTACGCTACACAGGGCTGGCATACATTATATCTCATTGATATACAAAATATTATTAGCTAAGCAGGGATAATTAGGTCTAGAATTATTATGTTCAAAGTGGACAACTTATTTTTAAGAAATTACAGTGGAGAATATTAAAAGCAAGTATTAAGTGTGCTTGGAAAGAATCACACAAAGGTAATCAATAATGCTTATATTACACCTATAAAAATAGCTAAATGGACGAAAGACAAAATAATTAATTGTTTTAAATGTAATGGAGCTTTAGTGTTTACGATGTGGGGGATAGCATTTTAGGGGATAATAGTTTTATTTATGGAGTCTCAATGTGGGGGGACAGCGGTTTAGGGGTTTATAGATTTATTTTGTGTTGGCGATGTGAGGGACGGCGGTTTAGAGGTTAATAGCTTTATTTAGTGAGGGGATGGGGGGGACGGCAGTTTAGAGGGTAATAGGTTTAGTCAGTGTTGGCGATGTGAGGGGATGGCGGTTTAGGGGTTAATAGGTTTATTTAGTGTTGGCGATGTGGGGGGACGGCGGTTTAGAGGTTAATAGCTTTATTTAGTGAGGGGATTGGGGGGACGTCAGTTTAGAGGGTAATAGGTTTAGTTAGTGCTACCGATGTGGGGGAATGGCAGTTTAGGGGTTAACAGGTTTAGGTAGTGTTTTATTTAGTGTTGGCGATGTGGGGGGACATTGGTTTAGAAGTTAATATGTTTAGTTACTGTTGGCGATGTGAGGGGACAGCGGTTTAGAGGTTTTTATTTAGGGTTGTTTATGTGGGGGTGGCGGTTTAGAGGTTAATTGGTTTAGGGTTGGCGATGTGGAAGGAAAGGCGCTTTAGGGGTTAATAGGTTTATTTAGTTTTGGCGATGTGGGCGGCGGCGGTTTAGGGGTTAATAGGTTTATTTAGTATTGGTGATGTGGGGGGGGATTAGATAATTAGGTTTCTGCATATGTTAAAGGGACACTGAACCCAAATTTTTTCTTTTGTGATTCAGATAAAGCATGCAATTTTAAGCAACTTTCCAATTTACTATTATCTGTGTTCTCTTGCTATCTTGATTTGAAAAAGAAGGCATCTAAGCTTTTTTTTGGCTCAGACATCTGGACAGCACTTTTTATTGGTGGATGAATTTATCCACCAATCAGCAAGGACAACCCAGGTTGTTCACCAAAAATGGACCTGCATCTAAACTTACATTTCAAATAAAGATACCAAGAGAATGAAGACAATTTGATAATAGGAGTAAATTAGGAAGTTGCTTAAAATTTCATGCTCTTTCTGAATCACGAAAGAAAAAATTGGGGTTCAGTGTCCCTTTAAGTTAAAAAAAAATTTCAGATTCATTCGTTATTTCAGATACATTATTTATATTCATTTTTCTATTCTAAACGTTAGAATAGAATAATGAAAATGAATAAAGAATGGATCTGAAAAAACAATTTAATTTAACTAATTTGCCGAAACAAAATGAATTATTTAACTAATGAAAACAAAACAATTTTTTTCACCGTGCACATGTCTGGATATGACCATGCAGACTATAAAATATCATCAATTTTGGTGTTCACTTAAAAAACACCACTTACCAAGCAATGGCATAGGTCACGTACCAAAACCACCATCTTTACAGAAATGGTCTCCCTCAAATCTCTCAAAGATATTCATGAGTATTGCTTTAACCCCTTAACTGCTTAGCCATTTCCTAACGTGAAAACAATAAAATGTGTAAAAAAATGCATATTTAAAAAAAACAAACAATGTTGTAAACAATTGTGTATTGCCCACCCATAAACTCTATTATCAAAAGAAAGAGAGGTTATGCTAATAATTATGGGCCTTTAGTATATATATATATATATAACTTGCATTGGGGCTTTATTTTAACCCTTTGAGTGCTAAGCACTTTCCCTCCTGGGTGCTAAGATTTTTTTAATGTTTTTTTTATTTTTTGAACAATTTTGTTTTTAACTTTTTTAATTTTTTTCAGACCCCCAATACTTTTACCTTTCCAATGGTGGGTCTTCAGGGTCTGTAGCTGCTTAGATGCCTGATATACAGGCTTCTAAGCAGCATGACCCCTGCTCCTATACTTAACATTGTTAAGTATAAATAAAGTTGCGCGATGACGTCATCACGTTTCTGCGCGTGACGTCACCACGCAAAACGGGAAGCCCCGGCGATGCCTGTCACTCTACAGGCACGATCGCCAGGGTAGGAGCCGGTTGGAGCCCCCAGATCTCTCTCAAGGTGGGAGAGTGCTAGTGACGGCTCTGAGCCGTCATTAGCACCAGAGTGGGAAACTCTGTAACGGCTCAGACCTGTCATTAGCACTCAAACGGTTAAAGAGAAGCTTCTGGGAAAAATTTACATAAAAAATAAAATGGGCAGGTCTCATGGTCTCTCCATCATGAGAGACATTTTTTTTTTCAGGTAAGCATACATTTTTGTTTTTTTTCATAAAGTGCTGAGAGTCAAAAGACCTTACTACCAAACACATCAAAGCGTTAGAATTTAGTATGTTGCTGCATTTTAACTTTATTCAATATAAGGCTCATTATTGAAAATCTAAGAAGATTCAACTGATCTAGAAAAATGAGCAATAATGTGTTTTGGAAATCACGATCCCGTCTCCAAGAAAACCTTGGTAATCATGAAATTTAGTCAAAAAAAAACCCCAAGAAAAAACCTTAAAGGGACATTCCAGCCAAATATTTACTTTACATGGATTCAGTGTAGTTTTGAATAGAAGCATTTTTGTAATATACATGCATTAGCAATAGCTGTTTCAAAAGTGTATTTAAGTAAGCACCGTGCACCAGCATTTTAAACACAGCACTTGCTCAGAGAGCCTAAGGTGCTTTTAACATCTGGTAATGACTCAATTTGTTAAAGGGACACTGAACCCAAATTTTTTCTTTTGTAATTTAGATAGAGCATGCAATTTTAAGCAACTTTTTAATTTACTCCTATTATCAATTTTTCTTCGTTCTCTTGCTATCATTATTTGAAAAAGAAGGCATCTAAGCTTTTTTTGGTTTCAGTACTCTGGACAGCACTTTTTTATTGGTGGATGAATTTATCCACCAATCAGCAAGGACAACCCAGTAGTGATGTCCCGAACTGTTCGCCCGCGAACGGTTCACAGCGAACATAGCTTGTTCGCGTTCGCGCTTGTGGGCGAACACATGGCGATGTTCGATCCGCCCCTATGTGTCATCATTGTGGAAACTTTGACCCTTTATGTCACAGCCGCCTGACACATTAGAGCCAATCAACATCAGACACTCCCTCACAGACCCTCCCAGCTACTCGGAATCCGCCATTTTAGACTCATAACGACCTTGCTTTCTTAATGAGAGGACGTTTTGTGTTTTTGCTCCTGACATTAATAGGAAAAACATAGCTAGGCTAGTGTATTTACAGTCCAGAAGGACTCCACTCATCTCTGCTGCAAGCACAGCACCCCAAAAAGCCCTTTTTAGGGCTATATTTCGTGCCGGTTTTTTTTTTTTTTTCCGTTTTTTCCGCATTTGACTGGCTTTCAGGCTGTGTGTTTAAGGCTCACAGCATATGCTGTGATTACTGCCACCACTGATATCTCCCTAACAACATTAGTTTAAATTTAACTAACCAAAAAATTTAATTATTTTTCTAGTGTAATTTTTTTTCATTTTCTATCAGGCCAGTGTCACACAGCATATACTCTGGTTCATTGCTCTGTGCCAGCCAGCAGCCACCAGTGTTCATATCCGTTTATAACATTATTTTTAATTTAAAAAAATATATATATATTTTGCTAGTGTAATCTAATTACATTTACTATCAGGCCTGTGTCTGTCAGGCTCACTCAGCATTAATATACCTCATTTTTTTCAGTCTTTTGGTTAATTGGTCTGTGCCAGGCAGCCACCCAGCACTCATATCTATTCTTCTTCACCTTAATTTTAATTTTAAAAAAAAAAAAGTTTAAATTTGTTTGCTAGTGTAATCTAATATAATTTTCTATCCGGCCTGTGAGTTTTGCTGACATACAGAGCCTACTGTGTTTACTTGCTGCCCTCCCTAGTCTATGAGCCACGACTCATATGTGTTTAACCTTTTTTTAATTTCCCCCCCAAAAAAATAATTTCAATCATTTTTCTAGTGTAATCTAATAGTATTTGCTATCAGACGTGTGTGTATTCGACAACAGCATACTGTTGTTAATTGCTGCCCTACGTAGCAGCCAGCTAGTGCGACCACTCATAGAGTCATATGTGCATTGCACTTCTTAACATAATTTTAATATTAAAATCTAAAATTTTAAAATATTTTGCTAGTGTAATCTAACTTAATTTTCTATCAGGCCTGTGTTTTTGTCACTTACACAGCATACTGTGTTAAATTGCTGCCCTACCTACCATCCACGACTCATATCTGCCAGCCTGTGTGCCAGGCCCAACTAGCCAATTAGTGGCACCAATCTCAATTCTTGTAACAGTATATAAAAAAATAAAAATCATAATTTTTTGGACTGCAAATATTCAGTCTCCTAGTGCCATTGAATTGCATTTACCTCCTGCCTGCCACTGCCAGCCTTTTGTGCCAGGCCGTCTAGCCAACTATTTACACCAATCATAATTGTTGTCACAGACAGTATAGTTACTAAATAAAATTAAAAAAAATTTGATAGTTGATCTTAATCCTCAGTTTGCTCGTGCCCTAGAATTGCACTTTTCTACTGCCTTCCAAGCCTGTGTGCCAGGCCTACTTGAAAAATATTTACACCAATCATATTTGTTGTGACAGTATTCTTAATAATTAAAAATTAAAATTGTTGATAATAGTTGTTGAGAATCCTCAGTTTGCTGGTGCCATTGAATAGCACTTTCCTGCTGCCTTGCAGCCTGCTGTGAGCCAGGCCCACCTAGCCAATTGTTGCCAGCAATCATATTTCTTTTAACAGTATTGCAAACATTTTTAATCATCACTGTTTTGACTGTCAGTAATCAGTCTCCTAGGGTCCTTGAATTGCATCTACCTCCTGCCTGCCAGCCTTTTGCGCCAGGCCGTCTTGCCAACTATTTACACCAATCATTATTGTTGTCACAGTATAGTTACTAATTAAAATTAAAAAATTCTTGATTGTTGATGATCTTAATCCTCAGTTTGCTCGTGCCCTAGAATTGCACTTTTCTACTGCCTTCCAAGCCTGTGCGCCAGGCCTACTTGAAAAATATTTACACCAATCATATTTGTTGTGACAGTATTCTTAGTAATTAAAATTTAAATTTTTGTTAATAGTTGTTGTGAATCCTCAGTTTGCTGGTGCCAGTGAATAGCACTTTCCTCCTGCCTTGCAGCCTGCTCTGAGCCAGGCCCACCTAGCCATTTGTTGCCAGCAATCATATTTCTTTTAACAGTATTGCAAAAATTGTCAATCATCACTGTTTTGACTGTCAGTAATCAGTCTCCTAGTGTCCTTGAATTGCATCTACCTCCTGCCTGCCATCCTTTTGTGCCAGGCCGTCTTGCCAACTATTTACACCAATCATAATTTTTGGTCACAGTATAGTTACTAATTAAAATTAAAAAAATCTTGATTGTTGATGATCTTAATCCTCAGTTTGCTCGTGCCCTAGAATTGCACTTTTCTACAGCCTTCCAAGTCTGTGTGCCAGGCCTACTTGAAAAATATTTACACCAATCATATTTGTTGTGACAGTATTCTTAATAATTAAAAATTTAAATTTTTGTTAATAGTTGTTGTGAATCCTCAGTTTGCTGGTGCCATTGAATAGCACTTTCCTCCTGCCTTGCAGCCTGCTGTCAGCCAGGCCCACCTAGCCATTTGTTGCCAGCAATCATATTTATTTTAACAGTATTGCAAAAATTGTCAATCATCACTGTTTTGACTGTCAGTAATCAGTCTCCTAGTGTCCTTGAATTGCATCTTCCTCCTGCCTGCCAGCCTTTTGTGCCAGGCCGTCTTGCCAACTATTTACACCAATCATAATTATTGGTCACAGTAGTTACTAATTAAAATTTAAAAAATCTTGATTGTTGATGATCTTAATCCTCAGTTTGCTCGTGCCCTAGAATTGCACTTTTCTACAGCCTTCCAAGCCTGTGTGCCAGGCCTACTTAAAAAATATTTACACCAATCATATTTGTTGTGACAGTATTCTTAATAATTAAAAATTAAAATTTTTGGTAATAGTTGTTGTGAATCCTCAGTTTGCTGGTGCCATTGAATAGCACTTTCCTCCTGCCTTGCAGCCTGCTGTGAGCCAGGCCCACCTAGCCAATTGTTGCCAGCAATCATATTTCTGTTAACAGTATTGCAAAAATTGTCAATCATCACTGTTTTGACTGTCAGTAATCAGTCTCCTAGTGTCCTTGAATTGCATTTACCTCCTGCCTGCCAGCCTTTTGTGCCAGGCCGTCTTGCCAACTATTTACACCAATCATAATTTTTGTCACAGTATAGTTACTAATTAAAATTAAAAAATTCTTGATTGTTGATGATCTTAATCCTCAGTTTGCTCGTGCCCTAGAATTGCACTTTTCTACTGCATTCCAAGCCTGTGTGCCAGGCCTACTTGAAAAATATTTACACCAATCATATTTGTTGTGACAGTATTCTTAGTAATTAAAAATTAAAATTTTTGTTAATAGTTGTTGTGAATCCTCAGTTTGCTGGTGCCAGTGAATAGCACTTTCCTCCTGCCTTGCAGCCTGCTGTGTGCCCGGCCCACCTAGCCAATTATTGCCAGCAATCATATTTCTTTTAACAGTATTGCAAAAATTGACAATCATCACTGTTTTGACTGTCAGTAATCAGTCTCCTAGTGTCCTTGAATTGCATTTACCTCCTGCCTGCCAGCCTTTTGTGCATGGCCATCTTGCCCCAATTTACACCAATCATAATTGTTGTCTACAGTATAGTTACTAATTAAAATTAAAAAAAAATTGATTGTTGATCTTAATCCTCAGTTTGCTCGTGCCATTGAATTGCACTTTTCTACTGCCTGCCAGCCTGTGTGCCAGGCCCAACTATCCAATTAGTGCCAGCAATCATATTTATTTTAACAGTATTGCAAAATTTGTCAATCATCACTGTTTTGACTTTCAATCTGCAGTCTACTAGTGCCCTTGAATTGCATTTTCCTCCTACCTGCCTGTGTGCCAGTCCCAACTAGCCAATTAGTGCCACCACTCATATTTATTGTAACAGGATTGGAATTTTTGTTAATCATAACTGTTTTGACTGTGATTCGTCAGTCTCCTAGTGCCATTGAATTGCAGTTTCCTTTCTCCCAGTGTGTGTGCCAGACAGGCCCATTTGCCAACTAGTGCCAAACAATCATATTTGTTGCCACAGTACTTTTAATATTTAAAAAAATTAACAATTTGTGATTTTTAAAACATCTGTCTTTTTTGTTGTTGTCAGTCTCACAGCGTATACTGTGCCCACTTTCACAGTGCCACCACTCAATTGGTGTATTAGTATTGTTAGTGTCCATTTAAAAAAAAAATGACAGGCAGAGGCAGGCCACCACACAGGTTCCGTGGTCGTGGTGCTGTGATTCCTTTAGACCCTACAAATATGCACATTGTTCAGACGCCGGGTGTCAGGGGGGACACAAAAACTTCTGAGGAGGACCTAGTTGAATGGCTAACACAGGACACCCAATCTTCTTCAGCTTCCGCTGCTAGTCCTCCTAACCTTGACGCACCATCTACGTCCAGCTGTGCTTTGGGCAGGTCTCAAGTGACCAGTGCCACTCCCCCGCCTGTCGCCACCACCAACGCTAGCACCACAGCCGCTTCACTTGATCTGTCACAGGAGTTATTGACACATCATTTGGAAGAAATGAGTGATGCGCAACCATCATTGACAGAGGATGTAGATAATAGTGATCAGTCTCAGTCAGGCAGCATTACCGACATGGAGGTATGATGTGATGATGATGATGTAGTACCCGCTGCTGCTTCCTTTCTTGATGTTTCAGATACAAGTGAAGCGGTTGATGATGATGTGTCGGTGGATGTAACGTGGGTGCCTGCTAGAAGAGAAGAAGAAGAGGGGGAAAGTTCAAATGGGGAGACAGAGAGGAGGAGACGATTTGGAAGCACGGGGAGGTCGTCTCAAGGAGCTAGTGGCACAGTCAGACAGCATGCATCGTCACCAGGGGTCAGCCAGACAGCACGCCGACGCCCATCAACGCATGCTGTTGCCACCACCAGAATTCCGTCATCGCAGAGCTCAGCAGTGTGGCATTTTTTTTGTGTGTCTGCCTCTGACAACAGCGATGCCATTTGCAACCTGTGCCAAAAGAAACTGAGTCATGGGAAGTCCAACAGCCACCTAGGTATAACTGCTTTGCGAAGGCACATGGTCTCCCATCACAAAGGCCGATGGGAAGAACACATGAGTAGAAGCAGCACACAAAGTGAAAGCCGCCCTCCTCCTCCTGCTCCATCATCTTCAGCCACGTCTACCTGTGCTGTCCTCCTTGCCCCCTCTCAACCATCCTCCACTCAGTCTCTCTTACATAGCAGTTCCTGGTCATCTGCCCACAGTCAGGTGTCTGTCAAGGACATGTTTGAGTGTAAGAAGCCAATTTCTCAAAGTCACCCCCTTGCCCGGCATCTGACAGCTGGCTTGTCTGAACTCTTAGCCCGCCAGCTTTTACCATACAAGCTGGTGGAGTCTGATGCTTTCAAAAAATTTGTATCTATTGGGACACCACAGTGGAAGGTACCTGGCAGAAATTTCTTTTCACAAAAGGCAATCCCAAACCTGTACTCTGTTGTGAGAAAGGAAGTTATGGCATGTCTGGCACACAGCGTTGGGGCAAGGGTCCATATGACCACGGATAGCTGGTCTGCAAAGCATGGTCAGGGCAGGTATATCAGCTACACTGCGCATTGGGTAAACCTGCTGACTTCTGACAAGCATGGAATGCGTGGCTCTGCAGAAGAGTTGGTGACACCGCCACGACTTGCAGGCAAGCCTGCTGCTACTTCCTCTACTCCTCCTACTCCATCCTCTTCCATAACCTCTTCCTCGGCTGAGTCCTCTTCAACTTCTGCATCTTGCTCCACATCTATGGCACCCCCCCAGCTCCCCAGGTACTATGCTACATCCCGGGTACGGCAGTGTCACGCCGTCTTGGGGTTGACTTGCCTGAAAGCGGAGAGTCACACCGCACCAGCACTCCTGACCGCCCTGAACGCACAGGTGGATCAGTGGCTGACTCCGCACCAACTGGAGATTGGCAAGGTTGTTTCTGACAATGGAAGTAATTTTGTGGCAGCATTGAAATTGGGCAAGTTGACACATGTGCCGTGCATGGCACATGTGTGTAATCTAATTGTACAACGATTTGTCCATAAGTACCCAGGCTTACAGGACGTCCTGAAGCAGGCCAGGAAGGTGTGTGGCCATTTCAGGCGTTCCTACACGGCCATGGCGCACTTGTCCGATATCCAGCGTCGAAACAACCTGCCAGTGAGGCGCTTGATTTGCGACAGCCCGACACGGTGAAATTCAACACTCCTAATGTTTGACCGCCTGCTACAACAAGAAAAAGCTGTTAATGAGTATTTGTATGACCGGGGTGCTAGGCCAGCCTCTGGGGAGCTGGGGATATTTTTTCCAAATTACTGGACGCTCATGCGCAATGCCTGTAGACTCATGCGTCCTTTTGAGGAGGTGACAAACCTTGTCAGTCGCACCGAAGGCACCATCAGCGACATCATACCATTTGTTTTCTTCCTGGAGCATGCCCTGCGAAGAGTGCTGGATCAGGCAGTAGATGAGCGTGAGGAGGAAGCGGGAGAGTTGTGGTGTCCATCACCCCCACAAACAGCCGAATCAGCATCGCTTGCTGGACCTGCGGCAACGCAGGAAGAGGATTGTGAGGAAGAGGAGTCAGAGGAGGAATGTAGCTTTGAGGAGGAGGAGGAGGAGAAAGACCAAGCACAACAGGCATCCCAGGGTGCTCGTTGTTGTCACCTCTCTGGTACCCGTGGTGTTGTACGTGGCTGGGGGAGAAGAAGATACCATCAGTGAGATCAGTGAGGAGGAGGAACGGGACATGATTAGCTCGGCATCCAACCTTGTTCAAATGGGTTCTTTCATGCTGTCGTGCCTGTTGAGGGACCCTCGTATAAAAAAGCTGAAGGAGAACGACCTGTACTGGGTGTCCACGCTCCTCGACCCCCGGTATAAGCCTGAAATGTTACCAAATTCCCGCAAGTCGGAAAGGATGGAGCATTTTCATAATAAATTAAAAAATATGCTTTACACAGCGTATAATGGTGATGTCACAGCACCACGGGAATGTAACAGGGGAAGAGATGAAATTAATCCTCCTCCTCCCACGACCACGGCGGCAAGGACTGGACGCTTTCCTGACGTCTTGTTGATGGAGGACATGCGTACCTTTTTAACTCCCATGCACCATCAGAGCCTTTCGGGATCCAGCCTTAGAGAAAGACTCAACCGACAGGTAGCAGACTACCTAGCTTTAACTGCGGATCTCGACACTCTCAGGAGCGATGGACCCCTTGACTACTGGGTGTGCAGGCTGGACTTGTGGCCTGAGCTATCCCAATTTGCAATGGAACTTCTGGCCTGCCCCGCTTCAAATGTCCTGTCCGAAAGGACTTTCAGTGCAGCAGGAGGTTTTGTCACTGAGAAGAGAAGTCGCCTAGGTCAAAAAAGCCTTGACTATCTCACTTTTATAAAAATGAATGAGGGCTGGATCCTGAAGGGACTGACATTGGGTGATACATTTGAAATAAAAACTGGTAGATAGGCTGGCCTTTTTTTTTTTTTTTTATAAAGCTGGAGGACTTGCTTGACTTATCTGCCAACAACTAGTGTTCAAGCCACAAGCTTTTAGGGGACTTTATAAATGTTTTACAAACATCAATTTTTCTGGCCGCTGCTACAGCAGTTGCTACAACAATACCCCAATTTTTCAGTCATTTGTACATTCCAAATTTTTATGGCCTCTGCTGCAGCTCTGTGGGTACAAAACTCAAATAAAAAAAATAAGGCACATAACACTAGTGATTAAACTGTTACGAATTGTACAACTTAGCACACCACTCATATCTGGTGGACCATTAAATTGAACGCAAAATGCCACAAATTTGAAAGAGTAGGACCGACCAAGCATCTTTATCCGTCTCTTGGTTGCTCTAAATTATCTCTGTGTTCCATCTATGCCATACCTGTACTCTATTGTGCAAAAGGGTGGCATATGTGGTGTTTCATGCTGTTGTGACTGTTGCGGGTCGTGGCCCATGGTATAAAAAGGCTGAAGGAGAATGACCTGTAATGGGTGCCCCATCAAATTTTTAGAAAAATGTTCCTGGTTCCTCTCAATTATCTCTGGGTTTCTAAAATGGATGCCATACCTGTACTCGCTTGTGCAAAAGGATGGCATATGTGGTGGTGTTTCCTGCAGTTGTTTCTGTTGAGGGTGCTGGACCCTCTTATAAAAAAGCTGAAGGAGAACGACCTGGAGTGGGAGTCCAAGCATGGTTTTTGGGGCTATTTCACTTTTCCAAACAATTATCTGTGGGTTTCTAAAATCAATGCCGTACCAGTACTCTATTGTTCAAAAGTATGCCATATGTTCTCTTTCCTGCTGGTATTTTGTTTGAGGGTCCTGGACCCTCTTATAAAAAGGCCTAAGGAGAAAGAGGTGTACTGGGTGTCCACTCATTTTGTTTTTCTATTTCACATTTGACCAAAATTATCTCTGGGTTTGTAAAAATAATGCTGTACCTGTACTCTATTGTTCAAAAGGATGCCATATGTCCTCTTTCCTGCTGGTGTTTTTTTTGAGGGTCCTGGACCCTCTTATAAAAAGGCCTAAGGAGAAAGAAGTGTACTGGGTGTCCATCGAATCATTTTTTTTAATTCAAATTTCCATTTGCAACAAATTATCTCTGGGTTTCTAAAATCAATGCCTTTCCTGTACTCTATTGTTCAAAAGGATGCCATACGTCCTCTTTCCTGCTGGTGTTTTTTTTTGAGGGTCCTGGACCCTCTTATAAAAAGGCCTAAGGAGAAAGAAGTGTACTGGGTGTCCATTGAATCATTTTTTTTTTATTCAAATTTCCAATTGCAACAAATTATCTCTGGGTTTCTAAAATCAATGCCTTTCCTGTACTCTATTGTTCAAAAGGATGCCATACGTCCTCTTTCCTGCTGGTGTTTTTTTTGAGGGTCCTGGACCCTCTTATAAAAAGGCCTAAGGAGAAAGAGGTGTACTAGGTGTCCACTCATTTTTTTTTTCTATTTAACAATTGACCAAAACGATCTCTGGGTTTGTAAAATCAATGCTGTACCTGTACTCTATTGTTCAAAAGGATGCCATACGTCCTCTTTCCTGCTGGTGTTTTTTTTGAGGGTCCAGGACCCTCTTATAAAAAGGCCTAAGGAGAAAGAAGTGCACTGGGTGTCCATCGAATCATTTTTTTTATTCAAATTTCCATTTGCAAAAAATTATCTCTGGGTTTCTAAAATCAATGCCTTTGCAGTACTCAATTGTTCAAAAGGATGCCATATGTCCTCTTTCCTGCTGGTGTTTTGTTTGAGGGTCCTGGACCCTCTTATAAAAAGGCCTAAGGAGAAAGAATTGTACTGGGTGTCCATCAAATAATTTTTTTTATTCAAATTCCCGGTTGCAACAAAATATCTCAGTGTTTCTAAAATCAATGCCTTTCCTATAATCTTTTTTTCAAAAGGATGCCATATGTTCTCTTTCCTTCTGCTGGTTTTGTTGAGTGTCCTTGAGCCTCTGCTAAAAAGGCCTAAGGATAAATAAGTGTACTGGGTGTCCAATCAATGTGTTTTTCTATTTCCCGGTTGCAACTAATGATCTCTGTGTTTCTAAAATCAATGCCTTTCCTGTAATCTAATTTACAAAAGTATGCCATATGTCCTCTTTCCTGCTGCTGGTTTTGTTGAGGGTCCTGGAGCCTCTGCTAAAAAGGCCTAAGGATAAAGAAGTGTACTGGGTGTCTAATCTATGTTTTTTTAGATTTCACGGTTGGAACAAATTATCCCCGGGTTTCTAAAATCAATGCCTTTCCTGTAATCTATTATTCACAAGGATGCCATATGTACTCTTTCATGCTGTTGTTTCTGTTGAGGCTCCGGGAGCCTCTTATTAAAAAGGCCTAAGGATAAATAAGTGTACTGGGTGTCTAATCAATGTTTTTTTCTATTTCCCGGTTGCAACTAATGATCTCTGTGTTTCTAAAATCAATGCCTTTCCTGTAATCTAATTTACAAAAGTATGCCATATGTCCTCTTTCCTGCTGCTGATTTTGGTGATGGTCCTGGAGCCTCTGCTAAAAAGGCCTAAGGATAAAGAAGTGTACTGGGTGTCTAATCTATGTTTTTTTAGATTTCACGGTTGGAACAAATTATCCCCGGGTTTCTAAAATCAATGCCTTTCCTGTAATCTATTTTTCAAAAGGATGCCATATGTCCTCTTTCATGCTGTTGTTTCTGTTGAGGCTCCGGGACCCTCTTATAAAAAGGCCTAAGGATAAAGAAGTGTACTGGGTGTCCAATCAATGTTTTTTTCTATTTCCCGGGTCATATAAATGATCTCTGTGTTTATAAAATCAATGCCTTTCCTGTAATCTAATTTACAAAAGTATGCCATATGTCCTCTTTCCTGCTGCTGGTTTTGGTGAGGGTCCTGGAGCCTCTGCTAAAAAGGCCTAAGGATAAAGAAATGTACTGGGTGTCTAATCTATGTTTTTTTAGATTTCACGGTTGGAACAAATTATCCCCGGGTTTCTAACATCAATGCCTTTCCTGTAATTTATTTTTCAAAAGGATGCCATATGTCCTCTTTCATGCTGTTGTTTCTGTTGAGGCTCCAGGACCCTCTTATAAAAAGGCCTAAGGATAAAGAAGTGTACTGGGTGTCCAATCAATGTTTTTTTCTATTTCCCGGGTCATATAAATGATCTCTGTGTTTCTAAAATCAATGCCTTTCCTGTAATCTAATTTACAAAAGTATGCCATATGTCCTCTTTCCTGCTGCTGGTTTTGTTGAGGGTCCTGGAGCCTCTGCTAAAAAGGCCTAAGGATAAAGAAGTGTACTGGGTGTCTAATCTATGTTTTTTTAGATTTCACGGTTGGAACAAATTATCCCCGGGTTTCTAAAATCAATGCCTTTCCTGTAAT
This sequence comes from Bombina bombina, assembly GCF_027579735.1. Taxonomy (NCBI): domain Eukaryota; kingdom Metazoa; phylum Chordata; class Amphibia; order Anura; family Bombinatoridae; genus Bombina; species Bombina bombina. The sequence goes on from NC_069500.1 coordinate 1,301,090,806, forward strand.
CTATTATTCACAAGGATGCCATATGTACTCTTTCATGCTGTTGTTTCTGTTGAGGCTCCGGGAGCCTCTTTTTAAAAAGGCCTAAGGATAAATAAGTGTACTGGGTGTCTAATCAATGTTTTTTTCTATTTTCCGGTTGCAACTAATGATCTCTGTGTTTCTAAAATCAATGCCTTTCCTGTAATCTAATTTACAAAAGTATGCCATATGTCCTCTTTCCTGCTGCTGTTTTTGGTGAGGGTCCTGGAGCCTCTGCTAAAAAGGCCTAAGGATAAAGAAGTGTACTGGGTATCTAATCTATGTTTTTTTAGATTTCACGGTTGGAACAAATTATCCCCGGGTTTCTAAAATCAATGCCTTTCCTGTAATCTATTATTCACAAGGATGCCATATGTACTCTTTCATGCTGTTGTTTCTGTTGAGGCTCCGGGAGCCTCTTATTAAAAAGGCCTAAGGATAAATAAGTGTACTGGGTGTCTAATCAATGTTTTTTTCTATTTCCCGGTTGCAACTAATGATCTCTGTGTTTCTAAAATCAATGCCTTTAATGAAATCTAATTTACAAAAGTATGCCATATGTCCTCTTTCCTGCTGCTGGTTTTGGTGAGGGTCCTGGAGCCTCTGCTAAAAAGGCCTAAGGATAAAGAAGTGTACTGGGTGTCTAATCTATGTTTTTTTAGATTTCACGGTTGGAACAAATTATCCCCGGGTTTCTAACATCAATGCCTTTCCTGTAATCTATTATTCACAAGGATGCCATATGTACTCTTTCATGCTGTTGTTTCTGTTGAGGCTCCGGGAGCCTCTTATTAAAAAGGCCTAAGGATAAATAAGTGTACTGGGTGTCTAATCAATGTTTTTTTCTATTTCCCAGTTGCAACTAATGATCTCTGTGTTTCTAAAATCAATGCCTTTCCTGTAATCTAATTTACAAAAGTATGCCATATGTCCTCTTTCCTGCTGCTGGTTTTGGTGAGGGTCCTGGAGCCTCTGCTAAAAAGGCCTAAGGATAAAGAAGTGTACTGGGTGTCTAATCTATGTTTTTTTAGATTTCACGGTTGCAAAAAATTATCCACGGGTTTCTAAAATCAATGCCTTTCCTGTAATCTATTATTCACAAGGATGCCATATGTACTCTTTCATGCTGTTGTTTCTGTTGAGGCTCTGGGAGCCTCTTATTAAAAAGGCCTAAGGATAAATAAGTGTACTGGGTGTCTAATCAATTTTTTTTCTATTTCCCGGTTGCAACTAATGACCTCTGTGTTTCTGAAATCAATGCCTTTCCTATAATCTTTTTTTCAAAAGGATGCCATATGTCCTCTTTCCTGCTGCTGGTTTTGTTGAGGGTCCTGGAGCCTCTGCTGAGCATAATAAAAAAAAAAATAATTTAACTTGACTTAATAACTGAAGCATGACTTCAGGAGTCAGGTGTGGTCGTAGGTAGTGGTTGTTAGCCTATTCTTTTTAATGCAAATTGCAATTGCCACAGCGTGCATAAAATGTGCGTCACTAGTCACTCTACAAATCTTACCTTTTTTTTTCATTCTGGATTATTTTGGTGACCAACGCCATATTGGAAATGCAAAATACAGGTCTCCGTACCCGTTGATATAAGGGGTGACTAGTGCTTTTTCTTCTCTTTGTCAATAGTTGTGATTAACGAGTTGTCCAGTTACTATAGAACTGGTTTGATAACCCAGGGTCCTGGGGGGGTATATTGGCGTCAGCTTTGACAATGACAGCACTATCAGGCTAGAGAGGCCTCTCAGTGTCGCGGCTAGCTGTAACGCAGTCAGCTGAGGAACATAGGTAAGCCGATATGAGTAAGGTATCTCCAGGCTCCTCTTGGATAGCCCCAGAAAGTGTGACTATGAATCCCAAAAAGAAAATTAAATTAAGGTGGAAAACTAACTCCAAAGTAACTTGTAAGACCTGGAGCTCCTCAAACACACGTCCTACCGCAACAGCTATAGGCTCCGCCATCCACAAATCTTAACTTTTTAATGCCAATTGATATTGCCACAGCTGGAACAACAGTAAATAACATGTGCGTCACCACAGTCTCCGAAGCTGTTGTCGGATGTATACAAAAACACTGATAAAGTATTCCTTTCGGGGCGCAAAGAGATGGCTACCGGAACACTCCAGGAACTTCACAAGAGTCGCTATCTTGTGTTTCTGGTGATGTTTGAGACATCTGGGTAGTGTACAGGGAGGCCCAAAATCCTCTCCATCTCTGTGCACCACAGGACAGGACGTCCTTGTCATCCATAAGCACATGAAATTGCTGGCACTTTCGTTGCTTCAAGTTGTTCAGCTTTTGTGGTGATAGTACAGAATTAAATAAACTTTGGTTTCCTACCATACTCAAGACAATTCTTGTAGTTCAAGCTTCGGACTTGCTGTGGGAAACAGTGGCCTGTCCATACCAGGAAGATCATTTAGACAGAAGTAACGAGGTCTGCTTGCAGGTGACACATGTTTATCGTCAATCATCAAAGGGGTTGCGTGCAGAATATGGCTGATGGCCCCTTATTCACATGTTTGTCCAGAGCCACAACATTTGCAAACATCCAGAAGAAAGGTCGGTTCTCACCAGCCTTAAGTTGAGCTTCATTTACCAAATGCTGATATTCAGAAAATAGACAAACAGTGCCTTAAATAACACATTTGCTATATGGATTCACCAGAGCAAGGTCATTGCAAGTACTAAGTTCCCACGATAACAAAATTAAAATGCCACAACTACGCAATCTTCACCTTCACATTATTATTGTCACACTCCATTGTACTCCTATGCCCAGCTCCCTGCTCTTGTTTTTGTTGAGGGTCCTGGAGCCTCTGCTAAAAAGGCCTATGGATAATGAAGTGTACTGGGTGTCTGTTCAATGTTTTTTTAGATTTCCCGGTTGCAACTAATTATCTCTGTGTTTCTAAAATCAATGCCTTTCCTGTAATCTATTATTCAAAAGGATGACATATGTCCTCTTTCATGCTGTTGTTTCGGTTGAGGCTCCGGGACCCTCTTATTAAAAAGGCCTGAGGATAAATAAGTGTAACGGGTGTCTAATCAATGTTTTTTTCTATTTCCCGGGTCATATAAATGATCTCTGGGATTCTAAAATCAATGCCTTTCCTGTAATCTATTATTCAAAAGGATGACATATCTCCTCTTTCATGCTGTTGTTTTGGTTGAGGCTCCGGGACCCTCTTATTAAAAAGGCCTGAGGATAAATAAGTGTACTGGGTGTCTAATCAATGTTTTTTTCTATTTCCCGGGTCATATAAATGATCTCTGGGATTCTAAAATCAATGCCTTTCCTGTAATCTATTATTCAAAAGGATGACATATCTCTTTCATGCTGTTGTTTCGGTTGAGGCTCCGGGACCCTCTTATTAAAAAGGCATGAGGATAAATAAGTGTACTGGGTGTCTAATCAATGTTTTTTTCTATTTCCCGGGTCATATAAATGATCTCTGGGATTCTAAAATCAATGCCTTTCCTGTAATCTATTATTCAAAAGGATGACATATCTCCTCTTTCATGCTGTTGTTTCGGTTGAGGCTCCGGGACCCTCTTATTAAAAAGGCCTGAGGATAAATAAGTGTACTGGGTGTCTAATCAATGTTTTTTTCTATTTCCCGGGCCATATAAATGATCTCTGGGATTCTAAAATCAATGCCTTTCCTGTAATCTATTATTCAAAAGGATGACATATGTCCTCTTTCATGCTGTTGTTTCGGTTGAGGCTCCGGGACCCTCTTATTAAAAAGGCCTGAGGATAAATAAGTGTACTGGGTGTCTAATCAATGTTTTTTTCTATTTCCCGGGTCATATAAATGATCTCTGGGATTCTAAAATCAATGCCTTTCCTGTAATCTATTATTCAAAAGGATGACATATTTCCTCTTTCATGCTGTTGTTTCGGTTGAGGCTCCGGGACCCTCTTATTAAAAAGGCCTGAGGATAAATAAGTGAACTGGGTGTCTAATCAATGTTTTTTTCTATTTCCCGGGTCATATAAATGATCTCTGGGATTCTAAAATCAATGCCTTTCCTGTAATCTATTATTCAAAAGGATGACATATTTCCTCTTTCATGCTGTTGTTTCGGTTGAGGCTCCGGGACCCTCTTATTAAAAAGGCCTGAGGATAAATAAGTGAACTGGGTGTCTAATCAATGTTTTTTTCTATTTCCCGGGTCATATAAATGATCTCTGGGATTCTAAAATCAATGCCTTTCCTGTAATCTATTATTCAAAAGGATGACATATGTCCTCTTTCATGCTGTTGTTTCGGTTGAGGCTCCGGGACCCTCTTATTAAAAAGGCCTAAGAATAAATGAGTGTACTGGGTGTCTAATCAATGTTTTTTTCTATTTCACGGTTGCAAATAATGATCTGTGGGTTTCTAAAATCAATGCATTTCCTGTAATCTATTATTCAAAAGGATGACATATTTCCTCTTTCATGCTGTTGTTTCGGTTGAGGCTCCGGGACCCTCTTATTAAAAAGGCCTAAGAATAAATGAGTGTACTGGGTGTCTAATCAATGTTTTTTTCTATTTCCCGGGTCATATAAATAATCTCTGGGATTCTAAAATCAATGCCTTTCCTGTAATCTATTATTCAAAAGGATGACATATCTCCTCTTTCATGCTGTTGTTTCGGTTGAGGCTCCGGGACCCTCTTATTAAAAAGGCCTGAGGATAAATAAGTGTACTGGGTGTCTAATCAATGTTTTTTTCTATTTCCCGGTTGCAAATAATGATCTGTGGGTTTCTAAAATCAATGCCTTTCTTGTAATCTATTATTCAAAAGGATGACATATGTCCTCTTTCATGCTGTTGTTTCGGTTGAGGCTCCGGGACCCTCTTATTAAAAAGGCCTGAGGAAAAATAAGAGTACTGGGTGTCTAATCAATGTTTTTTTCTATTTCACGGTTGCAAATAATGATCTGTGGGTTTCTAAAATCAATGCCTTTCCTGTAATCTATTATTCAAAAGGATGACATATGTCCTCTTTCATGCGGTTGTTTCGGTTGAGGCTCCGGGACCCTCTTATTAAAAAGGCCTGAGGATAAATAAGTGTAACGGGTGTCTAATCAATGTTTTTTTCTATTTCCCGGGTCATATAAATGATCTCTGGGATTCTAAAATCAATGCCTTAACTGTAATCAATTGTTCACAAGGATGCCATATGTCCTCTTTCATGCTGTTGTTTCAGTTGAGGCTCCGGGAGCCTCTTATTAAAAGGCCTAAGAATAAAGAAGTGTTCTGGGTGTCCAATCAATGTTTTTTTTTATTTCACAGTTGCAAAAAAATTATCTATGGCTTTGTAAAATCTATGCCTTACCTGTCATCTATTGTTCAAAAGGATGCCATATGTCCTCTTTCCTGCTGTTGTTTTTGTTGGGGGTATGGAACACTATTCTAAAAAGGCCGAAGGAGAATGACCTGTACTGTACTGGGTGTCCAATCATGTTTTTGTTTTCAATTTCACGGTTCATAATAAATATCGCCGTGTAACTAAAATCAATGCCATACCTGTATTTGGTTGTTCAAAAGGATGGCATATGTGGTGTTTCATTCTGTTGTGGTTGTTGAGGGTCGTGGCTGTGGGACAGCGTATAAAACGGCTGAAGGAGAACAACCTGTACAGCCTTGCTCCTATTTTTAGGCAGGCCAGCTCTTTGCATACATGCCCACAGACTCTGTAACGCATGCCTCTTTTAGGGAGAGGTGCAGCCATAATGCAGGGTCAGAACCTCTGCCTGCAACTGTTATACTCGATTTTGCGAAAGGAAGTAAGCTTACCATGGTTCCCTGCACGCACGTATTGTTGTTATATTTTGGTGAGGGTAATCATGATGGCCATGTAGACCACCACCACTGAGAGTCCTGGAAGTAACAGGGATGAGATGAAAGAGCTAAGAATAGTAGAACTTGAAACAACAGAGTTAGCCATGGGTGTTAGTGCAAAACCGCTTGGCTTTTTTTTGGTTTTGGGTGCGGCTATTCATGCAGGCGATATAGAGCTGCCACCATTCGGTGTCGTATCAGCTATTAAACTAATAAGAACAGTACTACCAAAATACAGCCAATGAAGGGCCTTAGGAAGACTGAGCCAAGGTTGGATTGTAGTATTTGGTTAGGCTAATCATGATGGCCATGTAGACCACCACCGAGAGTCCTGGAAGTAACAGGGATGATGAGATGAAAGTGCTAAGAATAGTACTACTTGAAACAACAGAGTTAGCCATGGGTGTTAATCCAAGACCGCTTGGATTTATTTTTGTTTTGGGTGCGGCTAATCATGCAGGCCATATAGAGCTGCCACCATTCGGTGTTGTATCAGCTATAAAAATAATAAAAACTATACTATCAAAATACAGACAATGAAGGGCCTATGAAGACTGAGCAAAGGTTGGATTGTAGTATTTTGTTCGGCTAATCATGATGGTCATGTAGACCACTCGTAACAGGGATGAAAGTGCTAAGAATAGTACTAATTGAAACAACCGAGTTAGCCATGGGTGTTAGTCTAAGACCACTCGGCTTTTTTTTGGGTTTGGGTGCAGCTAATCATGAAGGCCAGATAGACCTGCCACCATTTGGTGTTGTAACAGTTATTAAACTGCAAAGAACAGTAGTACTTAACACAACCTACTTACCATGGGTCCCAGAGCATATGTTTGGTTATTATATTTTGTAAGGGTAATCATGCAGGCCATATAGACCTCCACCGATAGGGTGAGTATGAGTAACAGCTATTAAAATGCGAAGGACATTACTAATTAACACAACATAGTTACCATGGGTCGCAGACCAAGAGCAGATGTCTTATTATTATATTTTGTATGGGTAATCATCCAGGCCGTATAGACCTCACCAAATAGGGGGAGTTACAGAGATTAAAGTGCTAAGAATGGTAGTACTTAAAACACAACCTAGTTAAAATTGGTACCAGACCGCATGTCTTATTATTATATTTTTTCTGGGTAAACAGGCAGGCCATATAGAACACCCCCGATAGGGGGGGGGGAACAGGGATTAAAGTGCTAAGAAAAGTACTAATTAACACAAGCTAGTTGGGTCCAAGAACGCATGTTTAATTATTAGACTTTATTAGGGTAATTATACATCTAACAAATCTATCTATTTCTCTTCTATCGATTCTATCTAACTATCAATCTATGTATATCTATCCTATCTATCAATCTATCTCTGTCCGGGATGTTTTGAGACAGCCACTTTGGGAATGATAGTTGATTTAGGCCCATTACGGCTTAAAAGCAGACTCTGCTTAAACTATGTAATTTTCCATGGGAGTTTTGCCAGGGATCCCTCTCCAGCATGCGACAGTCCAGGTGTTAGTACCCTTGAAACAACTTTTCCATCACTATTGTGGCCAGAAAGAGTCCTTGTAGGTTTTAAAGTTTGCCTGCCTATTGAATTCAATGCCGGAAGTTCGAGTCCGCCGTTCGCGAACCGAAAATTTTAGGTTCGCGACATCACTACAACCCAGGTTGTTCACCAAAAATGGTCCGGCATCTAAACTTACATTCTTGCATTTCAAATAAAGATACCAAGAGAATGAAGAAAATTTGATAATAGGAGTAAATTCGAAATTTGCTTAAAATTTCATGCTCAATCTGAATCACAAAATAAAATTTTTGGGTACAGTGTCCCTTTAAGTGCTGACATGATACAAGCCCCACTGATTATCTAAACAACTGCAGTATTTAAATTGCCGGTGCTGTGAGAATATCTATTTATACTTCACATGCACGTGCAGATAAAAATGTTAACACTAAAACAGTGATAACTTTTACGAGAATAATTTTTGCCAATACATCTATATTGCAAATTTGTTTCTATTCAAAGATGTAATTCATCTATGTGCATTTAAATTTTGACCGGAATGTGCCTTTAAGAAACAGATATAACCCTTTGACCTTTATGTGAACCAAGGAACAAGGATTGTCTAAAAAAACTTTTAAATTTAAAAGTAGAATTCTAATGCTCTTACAATATTTAAACTAAGTAAGAGGCCATTTACTTAAACTATCTGGATTAGGACAAGGTAATGGGTTAAATCTCCTGATTGACGTTATGCAAAAAATCACTTTGAAAATTTGCAAAAAAGAAAAAAATAATTCAGAAAGTCTACCTGCAGAAGATATTGCTAAAAGCAACAAAAACTTCCAAGACAGAAGCAAAATGTCCAAACCATGAAAATTCTAAAAGAGAAACCTATAAAGCTTGTAAAAAAACTAATAAAAGTAGAAATTGGTTTAGACACTAGTTATATACAAAGGGCTAGATTTAACAAGCAGTGGATGCTGCAATCTACCCACAAAGTTTGCGGGTCGCCGGAAATTTAAGTTAAGCAGCACCCTGCTAGCAGCCAATTGGCCGCGGATGTGCAGGGGGAGACATTGCACAAGCATTTCACAAGCAATGCTTGTGCAATGTTAAATGCCGACATTGTACGCTGTCGGCATTTAGCAATGTCGGGCAGACATGATTCGCTACAGCGAATCATGTCTGCCCGCCATAAAATAAATCTACCCCTAAGTCTGAACAAAGCCTAGATGTCAAGCCCTAGCAATTTTCTTCTAGTATGAAAAGAAAAAAAAACCATCATAAAATAACTTTAAAATGTTAGCATTATCTGAGCCGACTTGGAATTCTAAAAGAATGCCACCTAGAACCCTGTTTTTTGGCAGGAAATAACTTTCTAAATCATTTTAGAATTTTTTTTTTTAACAGGCTTTATGGGCTGAAATAAGGAGTTCAATAGAGCATTAAAGAAACCTAAAATAGGTATTAAATCCCTAATCCATCAAGATGAGAGGCTTGAAATCTTAATAATTGGAGAAAGCTTGACATCAGAATTAGATTCGCAAACCAAGTTCTGCAGGACCTGACTGGAGCAGTCATTAATTTAGAATGCTCTATTCCATTCGAACTATGACTCTTGGAAACAGAAGTCATCAGGTCCATGTCTGGGAGTAAATGTTGCTCCACAATCTAGGTGACAAAAATCCTTTGGAAGGGATTACCTACTAAGGATATAAGCTACAGCTGTAACACTGAATGGAAACTGGAATAAGTTTCTCCTTTCAGAGGAGGACAGATCTAAAAGGGTCATACGAAACCATGCAAAAGGCAGAACATCTGATGCTGCAATCATCAGACCTAACACTCCCATACATAGAGCTACAGATGGGTTGGAAATTTAGTGTAGTTCTGAGCAAACTAACTTTGATCCCTGATCAGTTAAAGAAATCTGCATAATTTGCATACAAAGAGAGAAGCGCTCTACCAGGAACGAACAACAGCTCTGTGGCTTGTTCTATGGCGATTTACCACCCGGAAGCAGCCTCTTTTAGACCAGTGTGCTTTTCACAGAAGAAAACTTTCCTGAAGTATATCAGTCTGATCCTGCCAAGTAAGGTCAGTCCAGCCCCGAAATACCAGGCAATTCTCCTCTGAACAAGGAACATGACAACCCCAGACGATCGTTTCGGCCTCCTATGGGCCTCGTCAGTGAGGTGCAGCCACATTCCTCTAAGCACACTGGGCAAGGAGTCCACGTCTGGTTTCCCCCATCACCCATAGGGAGACTTCCCCAGGGTCATAATAATTTGCATACAAAGAGAGAAGCGCTCTACCAGGAACGAACAACAGCTCTGTGGCTTGTTCTATGGCGATTTACCACCCGGAAGCAGCCTCTTTTAGACCAGTGTGCTTTTCACAGAAGAAAACTTTCCTGAAGTATATCAGTCTGATCCTGCCAAGTAAGGTCAGTCCAGCCCCGAAATACCAGGCAATTCTCCTCTGAACAAGGAACATGACAACCCCAGACGATCGTTTCGGCCTCCTATGGGCCTCGTCAGTGAGGTGCAGCCACATTCCTCTAAGCACACTGGGCAAGGAGTCCACGTCTGGTTTCCCCCATCACCCATAGGGAGACTTCCCCAGGGTCATAATAATTTGCATACAAAGAGAGAAGCGCTCTACCAGGAACGAACAACAGCTCTGTGTCTTGTTCTATGGCGATTTACCACCCGGAAGCAGCCTCTTTTAGACCAGTGTGCTTTTCACAGAAGAAAACTTTCCTGAAGTATATCAGTCTGATCCTGCCAAGTAAGGTCAGTCCAGCCCCGAAATACCAGGCAATTCTCCTCTGAACAAGGAACATGACAACCCCAGACGATCGTTTCGGCCTCCTATGGGCCTCGTCAGTGAGGTGCAGCCACATTCCTCTAAGCACACTGGGCAAGGAGTCCACGTCTGGTTTCCCCCATCACCCATAGGGAGACTTCCCCAGGGTCATAATAATTTGCATACAAAGAGAGAAGCGCTCTACCAGGAACGAACAACAGCTCTGTGGCTTGTTCTATGGCGATTTACCACCCGGAAGCAGCCTCTTTTAGACCAGTGTGCTTTTCACAGAAGAAAACTTTCCTGAAGTATATCAGTCTGATCCTGCCAAGTAAGGTCAGTCCAGCCCCGAAATACCAGGCAATTCTCCTCTGAACAAGGAACATGACAACCCCAGACGATCGTTTCGGCCTCCTATGGGCCTCGTCAGTGAGGTGCAGCCACATTCCTCTAAGCACACTGGGCAAGGAGTCCACGTCTGGTTTCCCCCATCACCCATAGGGAGACTTCCCCAGGGTCATAATAATTTGCATACAAAGAGAGAAGCGCTCTACCAGGAACGAACAACAGCTCTGTGGCTTGTTCTATGGCGATTTACCACCCGGAAGCAGCCTCTTTTAGACCAGTGTGCTTTTCACAGAAGAAAACTTTCCTGAAGTATATCAGTCTGATCCTGCCAAGTAAGGTCAGTCCAGCCCCGAAATACCAGGCAATTCTCCTCTGAACAAGGAACATGACAACCCCAGACGATCGTTTCGGCCTCCTATGGGCCTCGTCAGTGAGGTGCAGCCACATTCCTCTAAGCACACTGGGCAAGGAGTCCACGTCTGGTTTCCCCCATCACCCATAGGGAGACTTCCCCAGGGTCATAATAATTTGCATACAAAGAGAGAAGCGCTCTACCAGGAACGAACAACAGCTCTGTGGCTTGTTCTATGGCGATTTACCACCCGGAAGCAGCCTCTTTTAGACCAGTGTGCTTTTCACAGAAGAAAACTTTCCTGAAGTATATCAGTCTGATCCTGCCAAGTAAGGTCAGTCCAGCCCCGAAATACCAGGCAATTCTCCTCTGAACAAGGAACATGACAACCCCAGACGATCGTTTCGGCCTCCTATGGGCCTCGTCAGTGAGGTGCAGCCACATTCCTCTAAGCACACTGGGCAAGGAGTCCACGTCTGGTTTCCCCCATCACCCATAGGGAGACTTCCCCAGGGTCATAATAATTTGCATACAAAGAGAGAAGCGCTCTACCAGGAACGAACAACAGCTCTGTGGCTTGTTCTATGGCGATTTACCACCCGGAAGCAGCCTCTTTTAGACCAGTGTGCTTTTCACAGAAGAAAACTTTCCTGAAGTATATCAGTCTGATCCTGCCAAGTAAGGTCAGTCCAGCCCCGAAATACCAGGCAATTCTCCTCTGAACAAGGAACATGACAACCCCAGACGATCGTTTCGGCCTCCTATGGGCCTCGTCAGTGAGGTGCAGCCACATTCCTCTAAGCACACTGGGCAAGGAGTCCACGTCTGGTTTCCCCCATCACCCATAGGGAGACTTCCCCAGGGTCATAATAATTTGCATACAAAGAGAGAAGCGCTCTACCAGGAACGAACAACAGCTCTGTGGCTTGTTCTATGGCGATTTACCACCCGGAAGCAGCCTCTTTTAGACCAGTGTGCTTTTCACAGAAGAAAACTTTCCTGAAGTATATCAGTCTGATCCTGCCAAGTAAGGTCAGTCCAGCCCCGAAATACCAGGCAATTCTCCTCTGAACAAGGAACATGACAACCCCAGACGATCGTTTCGGCCTCCTATGGGCCTCGTCAGTGAGGTGCAGCCACATTCCTCTAAGCACACTGGGCAAGGAGTCCACGTCTGGTTTCCCCCATCACCCATAGGGAGACTTCCCCAGGGTCATAATAATTTGCATACAAAGAGAGAAGCGCTCTACCAGGAACGAACAACAGCTCTGTGGCTTGTTCTATGGAGATTTACCACCCGGAAGCAGCCTCTTTTAGACCAGTGTGCTTTTCACAGAAGAAAACTTTCCTGAAGTATATCAGTCTGATCCTGCCAAGTAAGGTCAGTCCAGCCCCGAAATACCAGGCAATTCTCCTCTGAACAAGGAACATGACAACCCCAGACGATCGTTTCGGCCTCCTATGGGCCTCGTCAGTGAGGTGCAGCCACATTCCTCTAAGCACACTGGGCAAGGAGTCCACGTCTGGTTTCCCCCATCACCCATAGGGAGACTTCCCCAGGGTCATAATAATTTGCATACAAAGAGAGAAGCGCTCTACCAGGAACGAACAACAGCTCTGTGGCTTGTTCTATGGCGATTTACCACCCGGAAGCAGCCTCTTTTAGACCAGTGTGCTTTTCACAGAAGAAAACTTTCCTGAAGTATATCAGTCTGATCCTGCCAAGTAAGGTCAGTCCAGCCCCGAAATACCAGGCAATTCTCCTCTGAACAAGGAACATGACAACCCCAGACGATCGTTTCGGCCTCCTATGGGCCTCGTCAGTGAGGTGCAGCCACATTCCTCTAAGCACACTGGGCAAGGAGTCCACGTCTGGTTTCCCCCATCACCCATAGGGAGACTTCCCCAGGGTCATAATAATTTGCATACAAAGAGAGAAGCGCTCTACCAGGAACAAACAACAGCTCTGTGGCTTGTTCTATGGCGATTTACCACCCGGAAGCAGCCTCTTTTAGACCAGTGTGCTTTTCACAGAAGAAAACTTTCCTGAAGTATATCAGTCTGATCCTGCCAAGTAAGGTCAGTCCAGCCCCGAAATACCAGGCAATTCTCCTCTGAACAAGGAACATGACAACCCCAGACGATCGTTTCGGCCTCCTATGGGCCTCGTCAGTGAGGTGCAGCCACATTCCTCTAAGCACACTGGGCAAGGAGTCCACGTCTGGTTTCCCCCATCACCCATAGGGAGACTTCCCCAGGGTCATAATAATTTGCATACAAAGAGAGAAGCGCTCTACCAGGAACGAACAACAGCTCTCTGGCTTGTTCTATGGCGATTTACCACCCGGAAGCAGCCTCTTTTAGACCAGTGTGCTTTTCACAGAAGAAAACTTTCCTGAAGTATATCAGTCTGATCCTGCCAAGTAAGGTCAGTCCAGCCCCGAAATACCAGGCAATTCTCCTCTGAACAAGGAACATGACAACCCCAGACGATCGTTTCGGCCTCCTATGGGCCTCGTCAGTGAGGTGCAGCCACATTCCTCTAAGCACACTGGGCAAGGAGTCCACGTCTGGTTTCCCCCATCACCCATAGGGAGACTTCCCCAGGGTCATAATAATTTGCATACAAAGAGAGAAGCGCTCTACCAGGAACGAACAACAGCTCTGTGGCTTGTTCTATGGCGATTTACCACCCGGAAGCAGCCTCTTTTAGACCAGTGTGCTTTTCACAGAAGAAAACTTTCCTGAAGTATATCAGTCTGATCCCGCCAAGTAAGGTCAGTCCAGCCCCGAAATACCAGGCAATTCTCCTCTGAACAAGGAACATGACAACCCCAGACGATCGTTTCGGCCTCCTATGGGCCTCGTCAGTGAGGTGCAGCCACATTCCTCTAAGCACACTGGGCAAGGAGTCCACGTCTGGTTTCCCCCATCACCCATAGGGAGACTTCCCCAGGGTCATAATAATTTGCATACAAAGAGAGAAGCGCTCTACCAGGAACGAACAACAGCTCTGTGGCTTGTTCTATGGCGATTTACCACCCGGAAGCAGCCTCTTTTAGACCAGTGTGCTTTTCACAGAAGAAAACTTTCCTGAAGTATATCAGTCTGATCCTGCCAAGTAAGGTCAGTCCAGCCCCGAAATACCAGGCAATTCTCCTCTGAACAAGGAACATGACAACCCCAGACGATCGTTTCGGCCTCCTATGGGCCTCGTCAGTGAGGTGCAGCCACATTCCTCTAAGCACACTGGGCAAGGAGTCCACGTCTGGTTTCCCCCATCACCCATAGGGAGACTTCCCCAGGGTCATAATAATTTGCATACAAAGAGAGAAGCGCTCTACCAGGAACGAACAACAGCTCTGTGGCTTGTTCTATGGCGATTTACCACCCGGAAGCAGCCTCTTTTAGACCAGTGTGCTTTTCACAGAAGAAAACTTTCCTGAAGTATATCAGTCTGATCCTGCCAAGTAAGGTCAGTCCAGCCCCGAAATACCAGGCAATTCTCCTCTGAACAAGGAACATGACAACCCCAGACGATCGTTTCGGCCTCCTATGGGCCTCGTCAGTGAGGTGCAGCCACATTCCTCTAAGCACACTGGGCAAGAAATCTGCATAGTCTATGGGCTCCATGTACTAAGCTGTCTGCAAGGTCTTCATGACTATTTCCGTCTAAATTTCTGCATGCGGATCAATAACCGTATGTACTATGCCAAAAATCCATTGAAAACCTTACATTAACATATGTCGAGCGAACTTGTCCGCAACTCTTGAATTCCAGTCTTTTTTGTAGCTCGAAAATACTCGCTCGACATAAATCTCGCACAAAACAGTAATTACTAAACTATCTGTTTATACGCTCGTGAATTTCTCCGCACCTACCTCGTGAAAAATCCCTCGCCAGCTAATAGGTGGCGAGCACCATAATAAACAATAGGGTCTATAAGATAAACGCCTACAACTGATTTAAAAGAGGTATACAATTGAATCGTTACTCACTTTTGATCCTGCTAGCCATGGAGACACTTCTTCAACTTTATATTATTCGTCTGATGCAAATCAGGGGTAGAAGGCAAATTCGTCAACCTGATGCCCCAAATCCAGTTAGAAGAAGGAGATTACGAGTACAGCGGGTATTCCTTCCTCGGGTTCCTTTAGATGCCCTTTCCGATAGAGAGGTTATTCAAAGGTTCCGTCTGGATCGACATTCAATATTGACTTTATATGCTCAAATAGCACATTTTCTAGAGCCTGTGACGGCTCGTTCAAGGGCCATTCCCGGAATCCTCAAGTTTCTTGCTGCCTTGCACTTTTTTGCCACCGGATCATTTCAGGCAGTGTCCAGCGTCATCATTGGTTTCATGTAGACGCTGCACCAGTCTCTGCTCGTAATCATTCAGATCAGCGACATAAGCTGTTCCACCTCCGGTAGCACGAGTAGAATTTTTTTCTTTTGCCAATTTGGCTTTGGCAAATCTTTTTATGTCATTGTACCTTTTTTTGATTTGGTCAACGTCCTTTTTCCCAGGTCCCTGAGCACTGACAGCATTGCTTATCCGAGTCCAGATACTTTTTTTACAGATACTCGAAGTTTGCTTCGCACGACAACCAAATAAATAGTCATACGAGTCTAGAACCATATCGACAAGAACCAGGTTCTGCTGATGTGAAAAGTGTGGATTCATCGTTTTGGACTGTGAATCAGATCGAGAAGTAGCCATACTTAATTTATCAATAACAATAAAAGTCAGTAAAGCTTCAAGTTCGGGAACTATGCAGTCTGACAAAATTGATAAAATCTACTTAATATAGTGCTGCAATATGTTCCCGCGACAAATCTGATGTTTCTGACACCTTACAGTCACGTGGGACAAACATGACTGACAAGTTGTAAGCGAATAATAGTACATTCGCAAATAGCGAGGTGTCATATGTATGAATTATTCGCCAGTGCCCGATGCGGATTAGACAAGCGATTTTTTGGGATACTTTTTAGTACATATGGCGGGCGGGCAACATCTCGCTAGCTGCGAGTTCAAGCGAGTCGAGCAGACACGTTGTCGGCGAGAAAATTGACGCTTTAGTACATGGAGCCCTATGACTTCTAGAAAAGAGACTCTTGATTAATGAGAAAGAGAACTCTTAAATAATTCTCCAACCATGACTGCAAATAAGACAACAGTAGAATATTAATATGAAATAAAACCAACAAAAAAATGGAATCTGAACTAAAATGTTGTACAGGTATAGAGCCACTAAACTACATATATATGTATTACAGACAAGAGTTTCTAGAACCTTGGTAGCATTTCTGGGAGCTGTAGATAGACCAAACAAAAGAGCCACAAACTGAAAAAGTTTGTCCTGAAAGGCAAATCTTAGAAACTGGAAAATGTCTAAGAATAGGAAGGAATGCATCCTTCAATTAAAATATTCACATAAATTGACCCTTTTAAATAAGGGGGTATAATTGCCCATATTACTATTTTAAAAATAGGAACTCTGAAAAATTTGATTAAATTCATTAAGTCCAGAATTGGTCCAAAAATTCCTACTTTCTTGGGATTAATGGAAAAGGATAAAATAAAATCTTTGTTCCAAAACTTAACCAGCCAATCAAATATAAAAAGTAAAGTTATGCTTACCTGATAAATTGATTTCTTCTATTATACGACGAGTCCACGGATTCATCCTTTACTTGTGGGATATTATCCTCCTGCTAACAGGAAGTGGCAAAGAGCACCACAGCAGAGCTGTCTATATAGCTCCGCCCTTGACTCCACCCCCCAGTCATTCGACCAAAGGTATAGGAAGAAAAAGGAGAAACTAAAAGGTGCAGAGGTGACTGAAGTTTTAAATCAAAAAATATAATCTGTCTTAAAATGACAGGGAGGGCCGTGGACCCGTCGTATCATAGAAAAGTAAATTTATGCTTACCTGATAAATTGATTTCTTCTTCTATAAGATACGACAAGTCCACGGATTCATCCTTTACTTGTGGGATACAATATCAAAGCTACAGGACACGGATGAACGGGAGGGACAAGACAGATGTCTAAACAGAAGGCACCACTGCTTGAAGAACTTTTCTCCCAAAAATAGCCTCCAAAGAAGCAAAGGTATCAAATTTGTAAAATTTGGAAAAGGTATGAAGGGAAGACCAAGTCGCAGCCTTACAAATCTGTTCAACAGAAGCATCGTTTTTAAAAGCCCATGTGGAAGCCACCGCTCTAGTAGAGTGGGCTGTAATCCTTTCAGGAGGCTGCTGTCCAGCAGTCTCGTATGCCAACCGGATGATGCTTTTCAGCCAAAAAGAAAGAGAGGTAGCCGTAGCTTTTTGACCTCTACGTTGTCCAGAATAGATGTTTGACGGAATTCTTTGGTCGCTTGCAAGTAAAACTTTAAACAAATCACGTCCAAGTTGTGTAACAGACGCTCCTTCTTAGGAGAAGGGTTAGGACACAGAGAAGGAACAACAATTTCCTGATTAATATTCTTATTAGTAACAACCTTAGGAAGGAATCCAGGTTTGGTACGCAAAACCACCTTATCGGAATGGAAAACAAGATAAGGCGAGTCGCATTGCAATGCAGATAGTTCAGAAACTCTTCGAGCCGAAGAGATAGCAACTAAAAACAGAACTTTCCAAGATAGAAGCTTAATATCTATGGAATGCATAGGTTCAAACGGAACCCCTTGAAGAACTTTAAGAACTAAATTCAAACTCCATGGCGGAGCAACAGGTTTAAACACAGGCTTGATTCTAACTAAAGCCTGACAAAACGACTGAACGTCTGGAACATCTGCCAGACGCTTGCGCAGTAAAATTGATAAGGCAGATATCTGTCCCTTTAGGGAACTAGCTGATAACCCCTTCTCCAATCCTTCTTGGAGAAAGGACAAAATCCTAGGAATCCTGATCTTACTCCATGAGTAGCCTTTGAATTAACACCAATAAAGATATTTACGCCATATCTTATGGTAAATTTTTCTAGTGACAGGCTTTCAAGCCTGAATCAAGGTATCTATGACCGACTCAGAGAATCCCCGCTTAGATAAAATCAAGTGTTCAATTTCCAGGCAGTCAGCCGCAGAGAAACTAGATTTGGATGCTGGAACGGACCTTGAATGAGAAGGTCCTGTCTCAGTGGCAGTGTCCACGGTGGTAGAGATGACATTTCCACCAGGTCTGCATACCAAGTCCTGCAAGGCCACGCAGGTGCTATCAAAATCACTGAAGCCCTCTCCTGTTTGATTCTGGCAATCAGACGAGGAAGGAGAGGAAATGTTGGAAACACATAAGCCAGGTTGAACGACCAAGGTACTGCTAGAGCATCTATCAGTACTGCTTGGGGATCCCTTGATCTGGACCCGTAACAAGGAAGTTTGGCATTCTGACGAGATGCCATCAGATCCAATTCTGGTGTGCCCCTTTGTTGAATCAATTGTGCAAACACCTCCGGATGGAGCTCCCACTCCCCCGGATGAAAAGTCCACTCCTGGGATATAGAGTGAGTCTCTGCCCATCAAATTATTTTGGAAATCTCTAGAGAGACTCTTTGTCCCCCCCTGATGATTGATATATGCTACAGTCGTGATATTGTCCGACTGGAATCTTATGAATCTGGCAGAAGCCAGCTGAGGCCACGCCTGAAGCGCGTTGAATATCGCTCTCAGAGTCCACACACACTGTGCTTTCAGGGAATTCCAGACTGCACCCCAGCCCAATAGGCTGGCGTCCGTCGTCACTATGACCCATGCTGGCCTGCGGAAACACATTCCCTGGCACAGATGATCCTGTGACAACCACCAAAGAAGAGAGTCTCTGGTCTCTTGATCCAGATTTATCTGAGGAGATAAATTTGCATAATCCCCATTCCACTGTCTGAGCATGCATAGTTGCAGTGGTCTGAGATGCAAGCGAGCAAACAGAACTATGTCCATTGCTGCTACCATTAGTCAAATTACCTCCATACACTGAGCCACTGACGGCCGAGGAATGGAATGAAGTGCTCGGCAGGTGGTTAAGATCTTTGATTTTCTGACCTCCGTCAGAAACATTGTCATGTTTACCGAATCTATCAGAGTTCCCAGGAATGGAACGCTTGTGAGAGGGATAAGTGAACTCTTCTGTACGTTCACCTTCCACCCGTGAGATCTTAGAAAAGCCAACACGATGTCCGTTTGAGATTTGGCTAGTTGGTAAGTTGACGCCTGAATTAAGATATCGTCCAGATAAGGCGCCACTGCTAGGCCTTAGAACCAACAAAAGGGACCCTAGTACTTTTGTGAAAATTCTGGGAGCTGTGGCCAATCTGAAGGGAAACCACAAACTGGTAATGCTTGTCCAGGAAGGCGAACCTGAGGAATTGGTGATGATCTTTGTGGATAGGAATGTGAAGATACGCATCCTTCAAATCCACGGTGGTCATATATTGACCCTCCTGGATCATTAGTAAAATAGTCCGAATGGTCTCCATCTTGAAGGATGGGACTCTGAGAAATTTGTTTAGGATCTTGAGATCTAAAATCGGTCTGAAGGTTCCCTCTTTTTGGGAACCACGAACAGATTGGAGTAAAACCCCTGCCCCTGTTCTGCTTTTGGAACTGGGCAGATTACACCCATAGTATATAGGTCTTCTACACAGCGTAAGAACGCCTCTCTTTTTGTCTGGTTTACAGACAACCGTGAAAGATGAAATCTCCCCTTTGGAGGAGAATCTGTGAATTCTAGAAGATACCCCCCTGGGTCACAATTTCTAATGCCCAGGAATCCTGAACGTCTCTTGCCCAGGCCTGAGTGAAGAGAGAAAGTCTGCCCCCCACTAGATCCGGTCCCGGATCGGGGGCTGCCCCTTCATGCTGTCTTGGAAGCAGCAGCCGGCTTCTTGGCCTGTTTACCTTTATTCCAGGTCTGGTTAGGTCTCCAGACAGACTTGGATTGAGCAAAAATCCCCTCCTGCTTTGTGGCAGCGGAGGAGGTAGCGGGACCACCTTTGAAGTTTCGAAAGGAACGAAAATGATTCTGTTTGGCCCTCATTCTATTTGTCTTATCCTGAGGAAGGGCATGGCCTTTTCCTCCAGTGATGTCGGAAATGATTTCCTTCAGTTCCGGCCCGAATAGGGTCTTACCCTTGAAAGGAATAGCCAATAGCTTAGATTTTGATGACACATCAGCAGACCAGGACTTAAGCCATAACGCTCTACGCGCCAAAATGGCAAAACCTGAATTATTTGCCGCTAATTTAGCCAGTTGAAAAGCGGCATCTGTAATAAAAGAATTAGCTAGCTTGAGAGCCTTAATTCTATCTAAAATCTCATCCAATGGGGTCTCAACCTTAAGAGCCTCCTCAAGAGCCTCGAACCAAAAAGCAGCTGCAGTAGTTACAGGAACAATGCACGCTATAGGTTGCAGAAGAAAACCCTGATGAATAAATATTTTCTTTAGAAGACCCTCTAATTTTTTATCCATAGGATCTTTGAAAGCACAACTGTCCTCATAAGGTATAGTTGTACTCTCCCTCCACCTTAGGGACCGTTGCCCCGAATCCCGAATGGTGTCAGAAATGGGAAACATTTTCTTAAAAGTAGGAGGGGGAGAGAACGGAATGCCTGGTCTATCCCATTCCTTAGTAACAATGTCCGAAATCCTCTTAGGGACCGGGAAAACATTAGTGTTAGAAGGAACCTCTAGATATCTATCCATTTTACACAATTTCTATGGAGGAATTACAATAGGGTCACAGTCAT
Source organism: Bombina bombina (assembly GCF_027579735.1). Classification (NCBI taxonomy): domain Eukaryota; kingdom Metazoa; phylum Chordata; class Amphibia; order Anura; family Bombinatoridae; genus Bombina; species Bombina bombina. Next base: position 1,301,111,426 of record NC_069500.1, read on the forward strand.
CCAGAGTCGCTAAAACCTCCCTGAGTAACAAGTGGAGGTGTTCAAGCTTAAACTTAAAAGCCGTCATATCTGAGTCTGTTTGAGGGAACATTTTTTCTGAATCAGAAAGCTCTCCCTCAGACAGCAATTCCCCTACCCCCAATTCAGAGCATTGTGAGGGTACATCAGAGATGGCTAATAAAGTGTCAGAGGGCTCAGCATTTACTCTCATACCAGACCTACTGCGCTTCCCCTGCAAACCAGGCAGTTTAGATAATACCTCTGTGAGGGTAGTAGACATAACTGCGGCCATATCTTGCAGGGTGAAAGAATTAGACGCACTAGAAGTACTTGGCGTCGCTTGTGCGGGTGTTGGTTGTGACACTTGGGGAGAAGTAGAGGGCAAAACCTGATTCTCTTCTGACTGAGAATCATCCTGCGACATACTTTTATCAGCTAAAATATGTTCTTTGCAATGTAAGGCCCTTTCAGTACATGAGGGACACATTTTAAGTGGGTGTTCCACAATGGCTTCTAAACACATGAAACATTGGCTTTCCTCAATGTCAGACATGTTAAACAGGCTAGTAATGACCACAAACAGGCTTGAAAACACTTTATTTTAGTGAAAAAATATCAATCTTTAAAAAATGGTACTGCGCCTTTAAGAGAAAAAAAAGCATACAATTTTTCCAAAACTGCTTAAAAACAATCAAATTGTCCCAATTTTATGGTAAAAGCATTCCAATACTGCAGCTAAGTTTGCCCCACAAGGAAAGGAATACTTAACCCTTACAGAAAAAAAAACAGAAAAATGCAAAACGTTTATTTCAATAAAAAGCACCCCCTGCACCTCGCCACAGCTCTGTTGTGGCGCCTACCTGCCCTCAGGGGCCTGTACAACCGGGTTAAAGCTTCGTTTTGGCCCAATACAGCTCACAAAGGCCCACCGGATCTGGAGCTTGCTGCTTGCTTGAGAAAAACAACTGCGCAACTGAGGCGCGAAAATAGGCCCCGCCCATCTCACTTGATGCCTCACAGCCCAACTTAACCGCACCAGAGCGGTCTAAAAACCTAGCCATGTGGGTTCATAAACCCAGAAATGAAGCCATGTGTACCCTTCTTAAATAAAGCATAAAACGTCTCTCCTTTAAAAACGTTAACTGCACTCCCAAACATGTAAACGTTTGCCCACAAACATTCAAACATCAGTGTCAACCATTTTTATATAGCCCATATATGCAAGCTCAGTAATACCCCTCTTTATACTTTAGGATTACTGCTTACCCTCTCCCTCATGGGGATACTGTCAGCCAATTCTGAAATAACACAGTCTCTCCAGAAAAAAATGACTGAACATACCTCACTGCTTATAGCATGAAAAACGTTCCTCACACTGAAGTTTCTTAAGTACTCCTCAGCCATTCTGTGGGAACTGCACTGGATCTTAGTAACAAACTGCTAAGATCATTAGCCTCCTGGCAGAAGTCTTCATCCAGCTGCTGCCTGAGGGAAAATAGTACACACCGGTACCATTTAAAATAAAAAATTCTTGCTTAAAGAAAATAAAAACTAACATTTTATCACCTCTTTCACTTTACACTTCCTAGTACTTAGAGTAGGCAAAGAGAATGACTGGGGGGTGGAGTCAAGGGAGGAGCTATATAGATAGCTCTGCTGTGGTGCTCTTTGCCACTTCCTGTTAGCAGGAGGATATCCCACAAGTAAAGGATGAATCCGTGGACTCATCGTATCTTATAGAAGAAAACTCTTTTTTTAATGTGAGACAGAAGACACCTTCCTTGAAAATGCTTTGATTTGAAATGTATTCAGAAATCCTGGAAAACTATGTTTAGAACCCAGAGATCATGGACAGACTATGATAGGTCTTCTAAAAAAGATGTAAACTGCCCCCTACCAGAAAAGAATCTGGATTGGAGCCATACCTTCATACTGATTTGGTAGAGGAAGAAGGCTCATAGAATGCTTGGGCTTATTCAAACTAGATTAAACTCCCAGAAAGATCTGTATGATTAAGGTCATTGTAAGAAGGAGGTAGATTTTTTATTCCTAAATTGACAAAAGGAATAAAAAATAACGAGAGAGAGAGACAGAGACTTTTCCTCCAGACATAGTGGAAATGATAATATCAAGACCAGGTCCAAATAAATTCCTCCATGAAAAGGAGAGATAAAAGTCTCTATTTGGGCACTCTGTTTGAGGACAATGACTTGAATTATAAAGCCTCTCTAGTCATCATTGCTAATGTCATATACTTGGAATACAATTGAATGTCAACAATGGAACCACAAATAAGTGCATTCACAGACTTAAGTTTCAAAAATTTTGAAAATATTCATCCATAGACAACAAAGAGCAGAAGCAATGCTTACTTAAAAAAAAGAAAAAAAAAGGTGGTATTTCGATGAAAGGATACCAATTTCAAGTCAATATGGTTTGTGAAAAATGTACGGTCATCTAAAGGAATGATAGTGTGTTTGGCTAAAGCAAATAGCACATTCCACCACTGGAAATGTTTAGAAGCCAGATATTAAAACAATTACATTTAGAGGATGGATTTAAAGAAAAGCCCAGGCTTTATTTTAATAAGAGAGTCAAGAAAAGAAAAAAAAAAATTGTGACTTTGGAAAACGTTGTCCAGTTGTTTGGAAGGCTTTTCCATGGATGATTAAGGATTTTGGATGCATAAAGTTCATAAAACTTCTTTAAACAAAGAACTTAGATGTGCAAGCTTAAACATGAAATTGTAGACAGTGTCCTGATCAGTAAAAAAAAACTCCTGATCATGATAAAAAATTTCACCTTCAGAAAAAAACAACCTGAGTTGTCCGAGTCTGAAAACTACTAGAGAATCCTAAAGTGTTCTAATCTCGGATTATGCAGAACCACCTGATACTGTAACTTTAGTATGACTTTCAGACATAGAACTTTTACGGTTGAGGCATAGCAGCCACTACTACAGAGTGCACAAATCTTTGAATCCTGGAGCAAAATATGAAGCACTCCCTTGTATGGAGAAAACAGAGGGAGGATAGATTCCTTTAGAGGCAAGAGGAGGATAAGGCCTGTTAGAAAATCTAATGAGATCCAAATTAAAGATGAACTGGTAACAATTTAGAAAAATAGAAAATAAAATTGTAACCAGTGAATCTACCCTCTAAAGGATAATAAAAGATAGTGTGGACAAATTTCAGTATGCACAATGAAATACAGAAATAGACAACATAAATTAAGACAATTACATACAAGAGAAATGTCGAAAAATATTCAGCGCTACAAATACTTAGGATATATGAATATATATAAAGTTATATCAAATGAAATGTCTCTCTGTAGGAGTAGACAAAAGCCCTTTGTCTCACAAAAACAGTTCAGGTGGTGAATAAGAACAGGCTAGGTGAATATTATAAGTTCAAGAAGTGTTTTGCCAACAAGACTTAACGATAACTGTAACACTGGTACTAGGAGACCAGTGATATGCCCTTACCAGAGGGTACCTCAATCATATGAGGTAATGTCAGAGTGTCTGATTTATATCTCTCCGGTGTGTCTTGGCAGTCTTTCCTGTGTTGGGAGATGTCCTTGTCTTTTATTTCTTTTATTTCATGCCAGGCTTGTGTATGGTACTTTCAACCTTGGAGTCTCCTGGTTTCCAGTCTTTTTGACTTGGTATCTCTCCGCAGTATGGTGGTGCGATCTGGATCTTGGCTCTCACCGTATAAGATGAAATATGGCAAAGAAAGAAAAAGTACATAGCGTAATACTGTATAAATAAAAATATTTATTAAATACAAGGCAGGTGTAAGAAATGCACTCACATTTAAAACCCTCAATCTGTATGAGGTAAGTAATGGTGTGTAGATATATTTTTATACACCTTAAGCAGGTGTTGCTGGAGGCTGGTGACTGATGATAAGCTTATTGCGTATGTCCTGATAGTGAAATCACTTCACGTAGTCTCTTCTGTGTCCCAAACAAGAACTAGTCAAGTTCCCTGGTTGTTGAATACACTTATAGTGTGTGGGGACCAAGCATACTGTGGGCAGTGGTGAGGAAAAGGAATCCTAGAGAATCTAGGACCTGCAGCTGAGATGAGTTAAAAGCTGCTGTAGTCTCTGTTCTCTCTGACACAGTATGTAAGGGAACAAAGTATCCCTGTACCTGATGTACGGTACAGACAGTAATAGTGTGTGGCGAATGGCCACAGACTGACGGTGGTGTCAGAGTCTGCTGTGGTCTGTAAAAGCAAATGTACTGCCCTGTGTGTAACAGCGTGGAGTACTAAATGTTTCAACCTGATAGGTAAATCTGTACTCAGTAAGCCTGTGATCTAGCTAGTAGAATATGACAGATGCTAGAAGAGGCTATGTAAGTGCGAGTGGATGTTTAAAAAAGTGTGTATGGGAGCAGCGTGGGATTAATTGCCTGTAGCAAGGATAGGGCACTCAAAGGTGCCGAGGTTAGCGTTCTATAGGGTACGCCTCCCAAGTATCGTGAAGGCCGCGGAAAGGAGACAATTTCAAGTCTCAGCCGCTAAGGTGAAAAAGAGCTAAGCCACACTCTGTAAAAGTAAATCCTTACGCGTTTCGAAGCTTTGGGTTGCTTCTTCGTCAGAGGAGTTTGTGGCTTGCTACTCGAAAGTACTGAAATTTAAAGGGCTAAGAGTGGGCGTCTTTTTTACGTTTTGCGTAATACGTTGTTATGGTATGGCGGGTGCGTCTGTGGTTTGACGGCAGTGTATATGTTGCCTAGGTAACAAATATTTATGTGCGAGTACTTGTAACCAGGGAGCTACTATTTACCCCCTCTGTACTGAATCGATTTTTTTGTAAAGTAAAAAAGAGAGACAATAGTCCTTTGAACTAAAAAGGACATGTAATTATAAGAGATGATGGTTAAAGAGAGATGTTTAAAGATTTTAAAAAAGAAAAGTGTTATTGGGTAGGGAAACCGGACTGGTTTCACTAATAGATATTTGGAAAAATGTGAAACTATTAGTTCATTGTTACGTCTTTTATATCTCCCCCTCCTTTACAGATGTATGTTGGGGACCCGCTGTATGATATATGATGGACAGCCTTAGGATTTTTAGTGTCGCATCTGTGTCCCCTTTGGAGGAGTATATTATGTTAGGGACCTGCTATGTAAGATATATTGAACTGCAAAAAAAGTATTACTGTCAACAGGCCTTTAGAATACAGTAGGAAGGAGTGCTCCATCATTTTCACAACAAACGGATGAATACTACCGGTAACTATGTTGAGTTTCGTATATCCAGCCTAATCTAATTAGATCTACTCTAATCTAATGTAGGATTCATTCTGGACTATACTGTAGTTAGAAAGTTTGTATAAATTAAGACAACCATCTTTTGCCCCCCCCCCCCTATAAATACATGCAAAAACAGTAAATAAAATGTATGTGAACAACGTAACTGGGACCTTATAGAATAAAGTCTGAAACATGAGATAGACAACCTTGGCCAATAAGTATTAAAGGACCACTAAGCACAGCAGAATAGCATCATCTAAACAACATTTTCAACAAATGCATAATATACAATGCATACGCACTTAGTTTGAATTTCACAAGTAGATTTTTTTCTGATAAATTTCAGTTAGTTTTATTTTCCTTCACATTGCATCATGTGACAGCGATAAGCAAATCACAAAATGCATATTTGTATATGCTATACATCCTACACATGCTCAGTAGAAGCTGGTGCCTTAGAAATTGTGCATATTAAAAGATTATTTAGATAATGGGTGTTAATTGTGTTTAATTTTGACTTTAGTAGTCCTTTAAAAGAAAAACCTCCTTGTGTAATAATAGTAAATAGTAATAAGGCACTGCATTAAAATGTAGCCCAGTATAATACTTAAAAGAGACATTCTAAATCCAATCATAAGTTTAACTTATCTGTTCAAATAAAACAAAACTGGTCCTAACTGCTGCTTGAAAATAGTAATTGAAATTGTTGAAAACGTTTCTGTTTTTTTTTAACAGCAGAAAATGTCAGCCAGGCTACGCCAAGCTCTTGCATTTATCAATGGGTATGTGTTGCGCTCCAATCACGAATGACTCATAAATAAGTCCTTGTGCTTGATGAGTTTTGCATGTACAGTTAAATCATTATGAGTGTTGCTGCCTAATCAGTCCCTAAAGTTTTATTTTGTAATGTTCATTCCCGAAGTGCTGTTGATTGCCAACTGCTTGGCATAGAGCTTAATTAGCATTGCTAATCAGGGTTGTGTGAATTGTTGCAGTTGCATCCCTTTATTTTTTTTGTCTATGCTCCAAACTACATTTCCCATAAGGCAGTCTTCAATTTTCCTGGGTACTTGCGATTTAAATTTTGGGGTCCTGGAGCGCTGCACATTGTCCCCTCTGTTTTAGTAGATTGCTGCACACTCCCAAGAGCTAGCACATACAGGGGACAATGTGTGACCTATTAGTGAAAACTAAAATCCCCAGGTATGACAGAGATGAGGAGCTGTTTCCTATGTATAGTTGATGCTGTTACTTAGGATTGCCCCAGTGAGCTAATGTCAGTCTGTCGGTGTCACTGTCCCCAGCTTTACTCCATGTAGCCCAATGCACTCTCTGGCAGTCAGCGTCTGGGACTTGTGTAGTCTGCCTTGGAACTGAAATTCCCCCCCCCAAGGTACGTATTTTGGAGCTCTGCCAGCCGGGCCCCCCATGCAGCATAAGAAGATGAAAAAAGCACAAAGAGCTGAACCCGCTCACCGATTTGGCCAAAGAATACGGGAGGAAGAAGTCCAAGAAAGGCAGCAGCCACCAGCTTCTTCGCACAAAGCCTCAGGACTGAAAGAGACAGCGAGGAGCACAAGTACACTTGGCTGGAGGGTTGAGCCTGGGCTACCTGCTGTGTGGGTTTGTAATACTCACAGTGTGTGTTGTGACTAATCTATCATGCCATATAGTGTGGGAGGTATGAAAGAAACTAGGATTGAGCACAATAGCAAAGTGATGTCTGTTGATTTGCAGATGGACTGAAGCCTAGAAGTTTCCCACCTATGAAAGGTGTACATTTTGTGGGGCTGTCCTATAGTTCCAATTTGCCTTGCTGCTTTGATTCATCCCTTCCCTTTGACCACCCATACACTTACCTTCCCTTTGACCACCCATGCACTTACCTTCCCTTTAAACACCCTCCAAGTGGGCTTGGAGGCTTCAGACTTCGGGCTTCTGGTGGAGTGAAAGGAACGAAACCGGCTTCCCGGACCATTATTCCCATTAGATTTCTTGTATGAGAAAGAAAAGATTCTTTACTTTCAGTCAAAATCTTAATAATGGAGTCTAGGGGGCCGATTTATCAAGGGCCGAATGGCTCCTGTTTCCACGCGGGCCTTCAGGCTCGCCGGAAACAGCAGTTATGAAGCAGCGGTCTTAAGACCGCTGCTCCTTAACTGGTCCACGGCCTCTGAGGCTGTGGACATCAATCATGTCCGCCAGACTTTGATAAATCGGCCCCTAAATCTGATTTAAACAGGATTTTTCCTTGAAAGTGAAGAGTCATTAATCTGTTTTTAGACACCAAGTCTGCAGCCCAAGATTTAAGCCATAGGACCCTTCTATCAAGAACTGACATAGACATGTTCTTAAAGGGACAGTATAGTGAAAATTAAACTTTCATGATTCATATAGGGCATGTAATTTTAAACATTCCAATTTACTGTTAGCATCAAATTTGCTTTGTTCTTTTGGTATTCTTAGTTGAATGCTAAACCTAGGTAGTCTAATATGTTAATTTCTAAGCACTTGAAGTCCGCATCCGATCTGAATGCATTTGACAGTTTTTCACAGCTAGAGGGCGTAAGTTAGTGTGCCATATAGATAACATTGTGCTCACGCCCATAGAGTTACTTATGAGAGGACATGGACTGGCTAAAAAGCAAGTCTGTCAAAAGAACTGAAATAAGGGTCTGCAGAGGTTTAGATACAAGGTAATCAAAGAGGTAAAAAAGTATATTAATATAAACGTGTTGATTATGCGAAACTGGGGAATTGGTAATAAAGGGATTATCTATCTTTTTAAACAAACATTTTGGTGTAGAGTAGACTGTCCCTTTATGATCAATCTTAAGGATGTCCAACACTGCATCACATAAAAGGGATTAGATATTTTTAGAGCTCTAATGTAATTCTAAAGATCTTCAGGAGACGAAGGGTCAGACGCCATTTTAGATAAAGAATTGCACCATAGAGCTGCAGCCACAGCCACAGCCACACATGTAACCACAATAGCTGGTTTAATGAGAAGACTTGTCTACAGAAAGAGTTTTCTATGCAAGATACACCACAAATGATAGTGCATTTTACTTGAGTAGAAATAGCACTATCCCCTTTGGGAATAGTTTCCCACAGTTCAGCATTCTGTTCAGGAATAGGATACATATTTTTAAGCCTTGCTGAAGGAACAAAATAAATTCTATTTTTTTTCCATTCTTTCAGGCACCAGACATCTGATTACATTCTTAACACTTTAGGAATCTTTGGAGGAGCCTTAAAAAACAAAATTTATGCTTACCTGATAAATTTATTTTTCTTGTGGTGTACCCAGTCCACGGATTCATCCATTACTTGTGGATATTCTCCTTCCCAACAGGAAGCTGCAAGAGGATCACCCACAGCAGAGCTGTCTATATAGCTCCTCCCCTAACTGCCACTCCCAGTCATTCGACCGAAGACAAGCAAGAGACAGGAGAAAATATAGGGTGCAGTGGTGACTAGTTTAAAAAATAAATAACACCTGCCTTAAAATGACAGGGCGGGCCGTGGACTGGATACACCACAAGAGAAATAAATTTATCAGGTAAGCATGAATTTTGTTTTCTCTTGTAAGGTGTATCCAGTCCACGGATTCATCCATTACTTGTGGGATACCAATACCAAAGCTATAGGACACGGATGAAGGGAGGGACAAGGCAGGCGCTTAAACGGAGGGCACCACTGCCTTAAGACCTTTCTCCCAAAAACAGCCTCCGAAGAAGCAAAAGTATCAAATTTGTAGAATTTACAAAAGGTATGAAGCAAAGACCAAGTCGCCGCCTTACAAATCTGTTCAACAGAAGCCTCATTTTTAAAAGCCCATGTGGAAGCTACTGCTCTAGTGGAATGAGCTGTAATTCTCTCAGGAGGCTGCTGGCCAGCAGTCTCGTAAGCAAAGCGGATTATGCTTCTTAACCAAAAAGAAAGAGAAGTTGCCGAAGCCTTTTGGCCTCTCCTCTGTCCAGAGTAAACCACAAACAAAGCATATGTTTGACGAAAATCTTTAGTGGCTTGTAAATAGAATTTTAAAGCACGGACCACATCAAGATTGTGTAATAGACGTTCCTTCTATGAAGAAGGATTAGGACATAGTGAAGGAACAACAATCTCCTGATTGATATTCTTATTAGATACCACCTTAGGAAGAAACCCAGGTTTGGTATGCAACACTACCTTATCAGCATGGAAAATGAGATAAGGAGAATCACATTGTAAAGCCGATAACTCCTAAACTCGTCGAGCCGAGGAGATAGCTACCAAAAACAGAACTTTCCAAGACAACAGCTTGATATCTATGGAATGCAAAGGTTCAAACGGAACCCCTTGAAGAACTTTAAGAACTAAATTTAGACTCCATGGCGGAGTAACAGGTTTAAACACAGGCTTGATTCGAACTAAAGCCTGACAAAACGCCTGAACGTCTTGAGTATTAGCCAGACGCTTGGGCAAAAGAATAGACAGAGCAGAAATCTGTCCCTTTAAGGAACTAGCCGACAATCCCTTCTCCAATCCTTCTTGGAGAAAAGATAATATTCTAGGAATCCTGACCTTACTCCATGAGTAACCCTTGGATTCGCACCAATGAAGATATTTACACCATATCTTATGATTTTCCTGGTAACCGGCTTTCGAGCCTGAATTAAGGTATCAATGACCGATTCAGAGAAACCACGCTTTGATAAAATCAAGCGTTCAATCTCCAAGCAGTCAGACGCAGAGAAATTAGGTTTGGATGGTTGAAAGGACCCTGAAGTAGAAGGTCCTGCCTCAGCGGCAGGGTCCATGGTGGACAGGATGACATGTCCACCAGGTCTGCATACCAAGTCCTGCATGGCCACGCAGGTGCTATCAAAATCACTGAAGCTCTCTCCTGCCTGATCTTGGCAATCAGACGAGGGAGCAGAGGAAACGGTGGAAACACATAAGCCAGGTTGAAGGACCAAGGCGCTGCTAGAGCATCTATCAGCGTTGCCTTGGGGTCCCTGGACCTGGTCCCGCAACAAGGAAGCTTGGCGTTCTGGCGAGACGCCATGAGATCCAGTTCTGGTTTGCCCCAAAGTTGAATAAACTGAGCAAATACCTCCGGATGGAGTTCCCATTCTCCCGGATGAAAAGTCTGCCGACTTAGAAAATCCGCCTCCCAGTTCTCGACACCTGGGATATGGATAGCTGATAGATGGCAAGAGTGAACCTCTGCCCATAGAATTATCTTTGAAACCTCCATCATTGCTAGGGAACTCCTTGTTCCCCCCTGATGGTTGATGTAAGCTACAGTCGTGATATTGTCCGACTGAAATCTGATGAACCTGACCCCAGCTAGCTGAGGCCACGCCTGAAGAGCATTGAAAATCGCTCTTAGTTCCAGAATGTTTATCGGAAGGAGAGCCTCCTCCTGAGTCCACGAGCCCTGAGCCTTCAGGGAGTTCCAGACTGCACCCCAGCCGAGAAGGCTGGCATCTGTCGTTACTATAGTCCAATCTGGCCTGCGGAAGCTCATCCCCTTGGACAGATGGACCTGACATATCCACCAGAGAAGAGAATCCCTGGTTTCTTGATCCAGATTTAGTAGAGGGGACAAATCTGTGTAATCCCCATTCCACTGACTGAGCATGCAAAGTTGCAGCGGTCTGAGATGTAGGCGGGCAAACGGTACTATGTCCATTGCCGCTACCATTAAACCGATTACTTCCATACACTGAGCCACTGAAGGACGAGAAGTGGAATAAAGAACACGGCAAGAGTCTAGAAGTTTTGACAATCTGGCCTTCGTTAGGTAAATCTTCATTTCTACCGAATCTATCAGAGTCCATAGGAATTAAACTCTAGTTAGAGGTGATAGAGAACTCTTTCCTTCGTTCACCTTCCACCCATGGGACTTCAGAAATGCCAGAACAATGTCCGTATGGGACCTTGCGATTTGAAAAGTCGCCGCCTGTATTAGAATGTCGTCTAAGTAAGGGGCTACTGCTATACCCCGCGGCCTTAGGACCACTAGGAGGGACCCTAGAACCTTCGTAAAGATTCTTGGTGCCGTGGCCAACCCGAAGGGAAGAGCCACAAACTGGTAGTGCCTGTCTAGGAAGGCAAACCTGAGAAAACAATGATGATCTTTGTGTATCGGGGTGTGACGATAAGCATCCTTTAAGTCTACGGTAGTCATATATTGACCCTCCTGAATCATAGGAAGGATGGTTCGAATAGTCTCCATCTTGAAGGATGGGACTCTGAGAAATTTGTTTAAGATCTTGAGATCTAAGATTGGTCTGAATGTTCCCTCTTTCTTGGGAACCACAAACAGATTTGAATAGAAGCCCTGCCCCTGTTCCTCCTTTGGAACTGGGTGGATCACTCCCATAACTAGGAGGTCTCGAACACAATGTAAGAATGTCTCTCTCTTTATCTGGTTTACAGATAAATGGGAGAGATGAAATCTCCCTTTTGGGGGAGAGGTTTTGAATTCCAGAAGATAACCCTTGGACACAATTTCCACAATTTCCAATGCCCAGGGATCCTGGACATCTCTTGCCCAAGCCTGGGCGAAGAGAGAGAGTCTGCCCCCTACTAGATCCGTTTCCGGATCGGGGGCTGCTCCTTCATGCTGTCTTAGAGGCAGCAGCAGGCTTTTTGGCCTGTTTCCCCTTGTTCCAAGCCTGGTTAGGTCTCCAGACCGGCTTAGACTGGGCAAAAGTTCCCTCTTGTTTTGTGTTCGAGGAAGTTGAAGCTGCGCCACTCTTGAAGTTTCGAAAGGGCTGAAAACTAGACTGTTTGGTCCTTAATTTGTTGGACCTGTCTTGAGGAAGGGCGTGACCTTTTCCTACAGTGATGTCAGAAATGATCTCCTTCAGTCCAGGCCCGAATAGGGTCTGTCTTTTGAAGGGAATGTTGAGAAGTTTAGACTTTGAAGATACGTCAGCTGACCAGGATTTAAGCCATAGCGCCCTACGCGCTTAAATAGAAAAACCTGAATTTTTAGCCGTTAGCTTGGTTAAATGAACAACGGCGTCAGAAGCAAATGAATTGGCTAGCTTAAGGGCCCTCAGCTTGTCAATAATATCTTCCAACGGGGTTTCAACCTGTAGAGCCTCCTCTAGAGACTCAAACCAGAAAGCCGCAGCAGCAGTGACTGGGGCAATGCATGCAAGAGGCTGGAGAATAAAACCTTGTTGAATAAAAATTTTCTTAAGGTAACCCTCTAATTTTTTGTCCATTGGATCTAGAAAAGCACAACTGTCCTCGACAGGGATAGTGGTACGCTTAGCTAGAGTAAAAACTGCTCCCTCCACCTTAGGGACCGTCTGCCACAAGTCCCGTGTAGCGGCGTCTATAGGAAACATCTTTTTAAAAACAGCAGGGGGAGAGAACGGTACACCTGGTCTATCCCATTCCTTAGTAATAATTTCAGAAAACCTATTAGGGATTGGAAAAACATCATTGTAAGTAGGTACTGCATAGAATTTATCCAATCTACATAATTTCTCTGGGACTACAATAGCGTCATAGTCGTCCAGAGTTGCTAAAACCTCCCTGAGCAATATGCGGAGGTGCTCAAGCTTAAATTTAAATGTAGACATATCAGAATCAGGTTGAAGTATCTTCCCTGAATCAGAAAAATCACCCACAGATTGAAGCTCCCCTGCTTCAGTACATTGTGAGGGTGTAGCAGACATAGCCACTAAAGCATCAGAGAGCTCTGTATTTATTCTAGTTCCAGAGCTGTCTCGCTTTCCTTGCAATCCTGGCAGTTTAGATAATACCTCTGTAAGGGTATGATTCATAACTGCCGCCATGTCTTGCAAGGTATACGCAATGGGCGCGCTAGATGTACTTGGCGTCCCCTGAGCGGGAGTTATAGGTTCTGACACGTGGGGAGAGTTAGACGGCATAACTTCCTCCTTGTCAATTTCTTCTGGTGATAAATTTTTTAAAGCCAGAATATGGTCTTTGTAATCTATAGTAAAATCAGTGCATTTGGTACACATTCTAAGAGGGGGTTCCACAATGGCTTCTAAACATAATGAACAATGAGTTTCCTCTATGTCAGACATGTTTAAACAGACTAGTAATGAGACCAGAAAGCTTGGAAAACACTTTAATAACTGTGAACAAGCAAAAAATAAAAACGGTACTGTGCCTTTAAGAGAAAAAAACAATCACAGAAACTGCAAAACAGTGAAAAAAGCAGCAATTTTTACAGTGTGTATAATAGACTGAAATAGCATTGCACCCACTTGCAAATGGATGATTAACCCCTTAGTTTCAAAACCGGATCAAAAAAACGATATAACCGTTTTTAAACAGTCACAACCAACTGCCACAGCTCTACTGTGGCTCCTACCTGCCCATACAACGACTTTGGAAGGCACAAAAACCCTTTAGAGAGGTCCTATATGTTCAGGGAACTCCTTCAGGGAAGCTGGATGTCTCAAGCTGCAAAACTAGTGCGCAATTAAGGCGCGAAAATAGGCCCCTCCCAACATGTACTCACAGTGAGAGGGCCTTAAACTATCCCTAGGCAAAATCTAGTCAGCCATGTGGAAAAACTGGGCCCCAGAATAAAATCTTATCACCGTTTGTAAAAAAACGTTTATATACATCAATCAAACGTTATATCTATTCAGTAATGAGTAAATAACAAAAATATTACCCTTTACAGCAAGCATGATACCAGTCGTTATTAAATCACTGTAATCAGACTTACCTTAAATAAATCAGGCACTGTCAGCATTTTCTAGCTTATCATCTCTCTAGAAAAATTTAAAACTGCACATACCTCAGAGCAGGTAATCCTGCACGCTATTCCCCCAGCTGAAGTTACCCATCTCTTCAGTTATGTGTGAGAACAGCAGTGGATCTTAGTTACAAACCGCTAAGATCATCAAAAAACCTCAGGCAGACTCTTCTTCAACTTTCTGCCTGAGGCTAAAATAGTACAACTCCGGTACCATTTGAAAATAATAAACTTTTGATTGAAGATAAACTACATTAATGCACCACATCTCTCTAGCTACTTCCCTTGTCGAGAGCTGCAAGAGAATGACTGGGAGTGGCAGTTAGGGGAGGAGCTATATAGACAGCTCTGCTGTGGGTGATCCTCTTGCAGCTTCCTGTTGGGAAGGAGAATATCCACAAGTAATGGATGAATCCGTGGACTGGATACACCTTACAAGAGAAACACCATTTAGTTGATTAACTGGTTTATTTTTTGAGGGTTTTGACTAAGAAATACCTAAGGTCTTAAACAAATGTAACAGGATACAAAAAAGTTCTACTTTAAATCTGAAAGCACTGTGTCTTGATCCTAAGATAATTCCCCTGCAGAAACCAAATAGTCTGACAAAGCAGAATCAGAACTTAAAAGAAAATCAGGAATATGGGACTGAAGGGAAGGGGCCCACATCCAAAGATGTAGGGACATCCCCAGCCTTGCGTTTGCTCTGATAAAGTCAGTAGCTACACCTTGAGTAATATAAACTGGTACAGGGCATGGGCCTCTAGATGGCACAATGGCCTGTGTCTGATTTGTATGTGCGGAACACAACTATTACATAGCTGGTTCACCTAACATACAGGAACAGTTTTGCAAATTAAATGGAGTAATTGAAATGAGGTATGGTCATTTGATCCATCTAATGGGTCTGACATACTGACAGGGGAAACAGAATTGCTAGACTCCATTGTACCAGAAACTGTTTAATTTAACAATTAAGGGTATACAATCCCAGATGATGAAATAAAACAGGAAGAAATCCTTCTATGCCACTGAGCTAGCAAAAAAGTACACCTCAGACACCAAATAGAAAAGGAAGAAAAAAAAAAAAAATTTCTTCTTCTCTCTTCCTCCCCCCTAAATATATCCCCCCGCCCCTCCTTCTTCATGATTTGTCAAGTTGTACTTCTTTATTTATGATTATTTAAAAGTAGGTAGAAGTGTCTGATACAGAAGTTTGACATCTACATTTAAGGCCCTTATGGCAATAAACCATAGAAGTTGAGGATGTTAAATTAATCTAAAGATGTATGGAACTGTACGCACAGACATCGACAATATGTGGTATAGAGATTGCCAAATAAATCAAAGGTAACACCGAGGCAGGTGTAAAAGTGTGACAGAATTAAGTCGCAGCTTTGCAGATTGTTATGATTGATTTATATTTGTGTTGGTTAAATTGTTGTTTTGTATTGATACAAACGCAGATTATTTGTTTTGAAGGATTATGCATCTGTAATTTTCACAAGAGATCTGTATTGTTTTAATTACGAAACTGACTAATGGATGCTTTTTATGTCTTCATTATGGAAACTCAATAAAAAACAATTTAAAAAAGAAAAGGAACAAAATACAGTAAAAGTTTTGTATTAAAAACCCTTCAAAATACTCCCACCCCACCAGCAGCTCCTGTATGGGTACTCACCCCCACCAGAGAAAGCAGGACAGAAAACATTTAAAATGTCAGGGAAAATTCTGAAATCCTCTCCTGAGCAGCTAGCGACAGAGCTGGAGATGTGAGGGGAAAAAGCTTGCCAAAGTGAAGGGACAGATCTACCACCGGAGAGCTATTAGGTACTCCACTAAAAGTAAAAATGAATAAAAGTAAAATTTTCAGATATAAGTAAAAAAAAAAAATATGTAAGAACATCTCCTTGTTGCTCCTCAAGTTGTCCCGAGCTGAACCGCTAATGCCCTTGTGTGAACCACTGACTGCTAGCTGTAGTCAGTTTCTTAAAGGGTCAGTAACCTATTTCATTAAGAATTCCAAAAAAGACCTAATAAAGCTGCTGGTGGGAAATGCAGGGCCAAGGGACAGGTCTCCGTGACACCTGTGGCTGAAATCCCATAAGGAGATACTGTGCACGTAAGGTATTCCTATGTTTCGGCATCATTTAGAGTGGTTGAAATCTCTTCTCTGTCTTCTTTCTGAATATGTTCCAGGGATTTTGGGTCATCTGTCTGAGCTCCCATAAATAAATCCATAGGCAAGTAGCTGAGACACCTCTATCATCAACCTTCTCCTGGGAGGTCAAGAACAAGCACTGAAAAAGGAATGGGAGGTGGGTGGGATTAAAGCTTGTGTGGGTTCTTGGACACCTCTTAATTTCAGGAAATATATCCCACTTATGGACTTCCTATAGACTCATCTTCTGAAAGAAATCAGTTATTTTTATGTATTGGTTTAAATCTAAGCACCGTTTCAATGGTGAAATCATATAGAAACAAATGAATTAAAAAGGGACAGTCTACATGAAAATATTTATAATAATAATAAAAAAAAAAGATAGATAACCCCATTATTACCCACTCCCCAGTGTTGTCTACCCAACAGTTATATTAATATACTTTTTACCTCTGTGATTACCCTGTATCTAAGCCTCTGCAGACTGCCCCCTTATCTTAGGTCTTTTGACAGACTTGCATTTTAGCCAATCAATGCTGAATCATAAATAATTCCATGGGAGTACAATTTTACCTATAGGGCAAACATGAACTGGCACTGTCTAGCTGTGAAAAACTGTCAAAGAGGCGGCTTTCAAGGGCTTAGAAATAGTATGAGTCAACCTAGGTTTAGATTTCAGCAAATACCACCAAGGGAACAATGCAAATTTGATGATAAAAGTAAATTGGAAAGTTACATTTGCATGCACCATCTGAATCAAGAAAGTTTAATTTTGACTAGACTGACCCTTTAATGACAAATGTAAAAACTAAAATGAAATATAGCAAGGTGTAAAGTAGCTTATTATTTTAAGCTACATGAAACAATACCATTACTTACCTGCTAAAACCATATTAATAATTTATGGCAAAACAGTAAAAACTGCAATCTGAAATGCAAATGGTTGGATTCTATTACAGTTTGAACAACAACGTTTCTATAAATGTTTATTCTTATGACCAGTTGTAAAATTACAGTGGTATAAACTGTACCCCAAAGGTGTAAGATATAAAATAGAAATAAAAAGGCACTGAACATGTGCAATATGGACATTAAAACAATTGCTAAAAATTGCTTTTTCTCTCCAACAAAGTGAATAATGTTGAAGACAGTTACCAGAGTGTGCAAGAAGTTAAGTTTTGTTAAATACACAATGCTTTAATACAAAATATACATTTTGCTACACATTTTTAGATGATAAATCTAGAACTAAAAAGAAATCCTAGAGCAAAGGTGACACATTTATTTAAACTTAGGAACCACCCCCATTACTGAAGAGTCAGAGAGTGACTTGAGAGAGAGAGTGACTTGAGAGAGAGAGTGACTTGAGAGAGAGAGAGAGAGAGAGACTAGAGAGAGAGACTTGAGAGAGAGAGAGAGAGAGAGAGAGAGAGTGACTTGAGAGAGAGAGAGAGAGAGAGAGAGACTTGAGAGAGAGAGAGAGTGACGAGAGAGAGTGACTTGAGAGAGACAAGAGAGTGACGAGAGTGACAGAGTGACAGTGAGAGTGACAGTGAGAGATTCAAACCTTATAGCAGTAAAGGGACATTTCTTTCATGATTCAGATAGAGCATATAATTAAATAAGTTTCCAAATTACTTCTATGATCAAATTTACTTTGTTCTTTTTGTATCCACCGTTGAAGCAGATAAGTAGACCCGGGAACGTGCATGTGTCTGGAGCACTTTAAGGGCAGCCATTTTGCAAGAATGAGTATAATAAAGTTACAGTGCAAACACTGCATCCAGTTAGTGCTCAAAATAATTCTTACAAATACAGCTTCCATATAGTTCTTCAGACATGTGCACTCACATACTTAGGTATTCTTTTCAAAGAAATTTGATAACAGAAGTTAATCGGAAAATGTTTAAGTTAATTAAGTTAATTATATGCTCTGACATGGAAAAAACACAATTTTGGGATTCATATCCCTTTAAGAACCATAGAGAAAAAAATAATAAAATACAAAGATATGGATCTGAAAACAGAGGGAAGAGAGCACATAGTGCATATACTCCAATCAAAAAATTAAAAACACACACAATGTAAAAGTTTCTTTAAAAAAAGCTGAGGATGTGTGAACAAATTTTAATGTCAAAATTGGTTTAGTTGCAATTAAATGTTCAATTTGAACAAATTGTACTTAACATTTAATAAGTTTCAAGTCCGCTAATAGCTTTATACAGTATAACCCACTAGTATGTAAACATAACTTGTCTAGCGAACAAATGGTGTGTGGGTAGCATGATTTCTAATATCTACAACAGGTGGATCCTAGGTTTCATATTTAACACTGAAAGACAAAAACTCCCCATAACCTTGACAATACTTTATACTTTTCAGTTCATTTAAAATAAAACACTGTATATGTTGTACTTAGGATCTGAATTGTGGATCCCAATACAACTCGTATGGCTAGATTACAAGTGTAATGCAAAAATATTAGCGCTGTTACTCTCGAATATCAATTACCCTAAATCAATAACGCTTTTATTATTGTGCTCATATTACAAGTTGAAAAGAAGTAAAACACTGCACACATACATACCTATATATTTATATACACACACATGCAAATACACCTTTGAGCCCTTCCCAGTCCAGCATTGTATCATATCCTTTTTAAATTGGTGTTTTTTGTCTTCGATAATAAACCTTATATATATATATATATATATATATATATATATATATATATATATATATATATATATATATATATATATATATATATATATATATATAAAGTCTACACACCCCTGTTAAAATGGCAGGTTTCTGTGATGTAAAAAAATGAGACAAAGATAAATAATTTCAGAACTTTTTCCACCTTTAATCTGACCTATAAACTGTACAACTCGCTTGAAAGGAGGTGGGTCCAATAGCACTACTTGCAAATTAGATTAAACTTCCTATAACTCGAATTTAATGATAGAATAGAATAATTGAAATATACAAGGAGCTAAAGGGTGCTGTGTATAAAGCAAACTTGGAGAAAACTTTTTATTAGGAGGTGAATAACCTACTAATGGAAGTATACACATATAGCACTCAGGAAGTTCAATGAGAAAATAGTATGATCTTCAATGAGATCTCTGACTGTAATATACAGCTTTTACACTATAGGGGTTAAAATATAACTTTTAATAGAGTTATGTTTAAAATAGGGAAGAAAAACTTTAAGTTAAAAACACACACACAAAATCAATCTACATTGTCAAAGTAGATTGACATTACTGATATTAATCTGAAAACCAATTATAACAAACAACAATTATTAATTTTCAGTAGTTTGTTTCAAACTTTCTAACTATCATTGTACAGTGTTACGAATCTCACTAAGTAAAAACTACCAAAGGATTGTGCAGATATTTGCAAAGTATAAATAAACAAGAGTTAACTTTATCTTAAAGAACCATAAAACACTGTTGCCCAACGTTGCACAGCAAAAATAAATGTGTGAATCTCATCATAAAGATTTTCAAAATTGTCTACATTTGTGTAAAGAAGTATATACTCTTACACCAAACAACTCTTGCCAGACCACTTCGTTAATATTTTATTAAATTATATAAAAGAGTTATCTGTTCTAATATGTGGTAATTATTGCTAGACTTTTTTGTCATTATTCCAAAGCATAGTGATTTTCACTCTCACATATATATCAAATTCAGGATATGCTATAAACAAATCTGGGCACCGCAATAGTAACAACATTTAACTGTGATCACTATGGCAGTCTGTTATTACTATCGCAAAGAGGCAGATGATCTTTAACTCTTAAATACTCAGCAGATTGTGCTATGTGAACAGCATTGCGCCTTCCATCGACATAAACAAACTCACAAATGTTTGTGCAAACTTTTGTATAGTTTCTAGAAACAACATCTTATCTTTATTAAGATCAGTGAAGAACGTTACAATTAATGAACAACTGTATTTATAGCTATAATAAGTAATAAAGTATTCAAGTTACAATTTATCAGAATGTCATTTTCCAATACCTAAGTTCACTTGAACGCAGTTGAGTGTACTGTATGAGTTTATTTTCACATCAGTTATATAAAAACAAACTTATTTAGAACAGTCTTACATCTGATACAAAAGAATCTCTTTGTAAGCTCAGTGATATTTTCAGATTTTTACTCTTCAACATTGCAATTCACAGTAGTATTCATTACGGTTACAAAATCACACTTATGTGACTTTAGATTTAGTTGCAATATTAATTATCACTGTTACTCGTGTTGAGATCAGTGATATTATACACTGCAGTTTATATTATATTGAACAGCAAGACTAAGTATCATTAAGGCACTCAACAAACGTGGTTAGCCACCCATACAACTTCCAAGTTGTTATAGTTTACCTATTTGTCCCTATAGGCAACCACGTTGCAACGCATTCAATTATTTTTGTGAATTTGTTATCGCAACACATTGATTTTGTGTGTGTGTTTTTAACAAAGTTTTTCTTCCCTATTTTAAACATAACTCTATTAAAAGTTATATTTTAACCCCTATTTCTACCTGTCCATTTTTTGTATGAAATTGGCAATAGTGTAAAAGCTGTATATTACAGTCAGAGATCACATTGAAGATCATACTATTTTCTCATTGAGTTCTATATGTGTATACTTCTATTAGGAGGTTATTCACCTCCTAATAAAAAAAAAGTTTTCTCCAAACTGTACAACTCAATTGAAAAACAAACTGAAATCTTTTAGGTAAAGGGAAATAAAAATAAAAAAATTAAATAATATGGTTGCATAAGTGTGAACACCCTTTTTATAACTGGGGATGTAGCTGTGTTCAGAATTAAGCAATCACATTCAAAATCATGTTAAAGGGACACTGAACCCAATTTTTTTCTTTCGTGATTCAAATAGAAAATGCAATTTTAAGCAACTTTCTAATATACTCATATTATCAAATTTTCTTCATTCTCTTGGTATGTTTATTTGAAAAGCAAGAATGCAAGTTTAGATGCCGGCCCATTTTTGGTGAACAACCTGGGTTGTCCTTGCTGATTGGACAGTACCAATAAACAAGTGCTGTCCATGGTTCTGATCCAACAATTTGCTGGCTCCTTAGCTTAGATGCCTTCTTTTTCTAATAAAGATAGCAAAAGAACGAATACAAATTTATAATAGGAGTAAATTAGAAAGTTGCTTAAAATTGCATGCTCTATCTGAATCATGAAAGAAAAAAATTGGGTTCAGTATCCCATTCAGTACACACCTGTCATCATTTAAAGTGCCTCTGATTAACCCCAAATAAAGTTCAGCTGTACAAGTAGGTCTTTCCTGACATTTTGTTAGTCGCATCCTACAGCAAAAGTCATGGTCCGCAGAGAGCGTCTAAAGCATCAGAGGGATCTCATTGTTAAAAGGTATCAGTCAGGAGAAGGGTACAAAAGAATTTCCAAGGCATTAGATATACCATGGAACACAGTGAAGACAGTCATCATCAAGTGAAGAAAATATGGTGCAACAGTGACATTACCAAGAACTGGATGAAAAGATGAGACAAAAACTGGTCTGGGAGGCTGCCAAGAGGCCTACAGCAGCATTAAAGGAGCTGCAGGAATATCTGGCAAATACTGGCTGTGTGGTGCATGTGACAACAATCGCCCGTATTCTTCATATGTCTGGGCTATGGGGTAGAGTGGCAATACGGAAGTCTTTTCTTACAACAAAAAACCGGCTAAATTTTGCAAAAACACATCTGAAGTTTCCCAAAAGCATGTTGCAAAAGATTTTCTGATCTGATGAAACCAAAGTTGAACTTTTTGGCCATAATTCCAAAAGATATGTTTGGCGCAAAAACAACACTGCATATCACCAAAAGAACACCATACCCACAGTGAAGCATGGTGGTGGCAGCATCATGCTTTGGGGCTATTTTTCTTCAGCTGGAACTGGGGCCTTATTCAAGGTAGAGGGAATAATGAACAGTTCCAAATACCAGACAATATTGGCACAAAATCTTCAGGCTTCTGCTAGAGAGCTGAACATGAAGAGGAACTTTATCTTTCAGCATGACAAAGACCCAAAGCATACATCCAAATCAACAAAGGAATGGCTTCACCAGAAGAAGATAAAGGTTTTGGGATGGCCCAACCAGAGCCAAAAACCTGAATCCAATTCAAAATCTGTGGGGTGATCTGAAGAGGGCTGTGCCCCTTTGTTTTTGCAAAGAAGAGTGGGCAAATCTTGCCAAGTCAAGATGTGCCATGCTGAAAAACTCATACCCAAAAACACTGAGTGCTGTAATAAAATCAAAAGGTGCTTCAATAAAGTATTACTTTAAGGGTGTTCACACTTATGCAACCATATTATTTTAGTTTTTTATTTTTATTTCCCTTTACCTAAAATATTTCAGTTTGTTTTTCAATTGAATTGTTCAGTTTATAGGTCACATTAAAGGTGGAAAAAGTTTTGAAATGATTTATCTTTGTCTCATTTTTTTACATCACAGAAACCTGACATTTTAACAGGGGTGTGTAGAATTTTTATATCGTATGTATGTATGTATGTATGTATATATACATATATACACACATACATACACACACACATTGAATGTAAAATAAAGTGAAATACTTTTATATATTTTTCATGTGTTTTGGTGTGCATATTGTCAAGCATTAACAATTTACTTTAGGTCTCCAAATGCCCAAACGTTTTCAGTGGTACTTTGCATTGATCTCCAGCGCAACACTTAAATCAGCACTTGTAATACGAGCTCTAATAGCATTCCCTGCGCTGTCCATCTAAAGTATAAGGCATGCTAAAAGTATCCGGTTTAAAGATTCAATGGTTAACATTTTTGACCATACATTTATTTTAGATTGTGCGCTATTCTTTGTACAGGATCGAGCACCATGCGCCATTAATTGCACTACATTTGTAATCAAGCCCTTTAATGTTTCCTTCTATTTAATTAAAGGTACATTTAGAGTGGGTCTATAAATGGATTTAATCTGGTCTTAAAAGATGTGAAAGAACACACTCTATAAAATGAAAGTACAAATATGTCACATACATTTATTTTCGTGGGAAACTAATGTAGTCTCTTCCGGAGAGTTATTTTAATTATTTTGCCTTTAAACAGGTTGATTGTTTTCATTATATGAAAAACTTCCAGCGACTCCACATCTGGATGGTTTAACACAACTACCGGCTGATTGAAGCCTGGAATCTGTATCAGCTGATCACCATTAACTGATGTAAGCCTCAGAGACCGTGGACGTTGCAAGCTAGCTACTTTAGATTTTGGAGCCATCTGTTTTTTGAGCTGTTTTTTTTCTGGATGCTTTTGGGAACCTTTTTCTTTCCCTGTTTTATTTTTCTTTATCTTTACAGACTGCTTTTGTGATTGATTGCTATCAGCATGTGTTTGTGATTTTGATTGTTTTAACACTTCATGGCATTTCTCAGCAGGCTTTTCAAAAATTAGTTTGGAATATTCCTCACTTGTTTTTGACGCTGTAAATACTTTTTTCTCTAATAAGGCAGGCACATTTTTACAAGTCTTTTGTGTGGCACAGGAAACAGGTTGCATAATAACAGTTTTGTCACAAGATAAAAAGAGAGTATGTGGTTTATCACAGAAATCAGTTAATTGTTTAACTTTCCAGCTTGGCTTTCGTTTTCTTTTATTCTGACTGTTGACCAAAATAGAGCTAGGAGATTCACATTTCCTATCATGTGGTAGCAGTGCTGGATTAACAGGAAGAACCTGTATCTCAGCAACCAAACTTTTCTGGTTCACTTCCTCTGTTTCTTCACAACTTGCATTATACATGCCGGTTTCCTTTACATCAATCTGTAGGTTAGGCCTTTGACTGTGCATATTTTGCTCATATTTTGGCTCCGGAAGAGAAGTTATTGGATAATCATCATGTTCGTGTTTAAGAGAAACAGAGGACATTGAAGAACCTATTCTATCACTTCCATCAGATGAGCAAATATCCGTTGTACCGCTACTTGACCACTGTATACCTTCCAGTTCATTAGACCCAGAGCTGAGAGAAAACACTGATGAAATAAATGGACCATCTAGAACAGGACTAATCCTTTCTTCCGGTAAAGAAAAATTCTGCTTGTTTTCCAAATCCTGAGACATATAAGGAAAAGTAACAGCACTTGAGACCTCTCCTGTAGCAACTTTACTTGTTTGCAGTTGTCCATTGTAATCAGCATTGGTTGTAGCATTTGCCTGAAACAAACAAGGCTTCACATCTATGTCAGGTGTACCAGGTGGAGACACTTTAAGAACAAGCTCAGAATGTTTTTGTTCTTCATGTAGATTTGTATATGTATTTACATCATGTTGTAAACTTGTATGTATCTGTTTATAAAGCTTTAAAACTAAATGATATGTATGATTAAAAGGTTTCATCTCAACAACCTGAGCAAAACAGTTAGGAGGTACTTCAAATGAAGGTGCTAGAACAGTTAACGGCATCCCTGGGTGCAAATGTTCCATTGGCGATATTACCTCCACTTCTACTTGACTGTCCTGGACATTAACAATATTTTTATTTAATACAAATGGTGTCTGAACGAAGGCGTCACTTTCCACATCAGATGTTAAATCTATTACTCCTTCAGAGAGGCTGGACTTTTTTGAATGAGGTGGTATTTTTTGTGAAGAGTTTTGTATGTCCCTCTGCAAAGGATTTTGTATGATATTAATAGATGCATTCTTTATATCATTCTCAACACTAACTGAACATTGTATCATTCCATTCCCATGAATTCTTTTGATGTGCTTTGCTATGTAGTCATTTCGAATGGCCCCATATCCGCAGTATTCACAGCTATATGGAAATTTCCCAGTATGTGTCACTAAATGTCTCTGAAAGTCTCCTTTGGTATAAGACACATAGTCACAATGTGAGCATGAAAATTTGATGTCATTGTGAAGAGCCACATGGTTTTTATACTTGTCCAAATCCTTTGTAGAGAACCTGCACTTTTCACAACTGTATTTTATTTGCATTTCAATGGTATTATCATTCATGCCTCATTTGACACACTTTTTAAGTGACTTGTTAAATTGTACCTGTACTGTGAATAAACATTTTTGATAACTCAAATCTTTAACAAAACTGAATGTTGCTTTTATTATCTTTAAATTGTACAGCCCTGCTCTTGATCAAGCAATGAATGTTGATGTTCTGTTGTTCCACAATTAACTCTTGCAATTGTTCACGGCTGTAGTATTATAACTTCTTCAAGAAAAGTAATC
The DNA here is from genome assembly GCF_027579735.1 of Bombina bombina. NCBI lineage: Eukaryota > Metazoa > Chordata > Amphibia > Anura > Bombinatoridae > Bombina > Bombina bombina. Next base: position 1,301,136,906 of record NC_069500.1, read on the forward strand.
ACAGTTTCTCCTTTTGTCAAATGTATAGGCACTGCAGACTGAAATGAAACAGAAAAAAGAAGAACCATATTAATGTTTTTTTAAAGAAGTCCGGTCCCCCATTCAACCTAGTTTTATTAGTTATTCAAATTTAATTTGCACAGACAGACCAAGTAAACACTGTTCCTTGGAAAATAATGCAGATTTTATAACCAAAAGGCAAACTTATCACTACAGTGTTAAAATTCATATTCACACACCTAATCAAAATATAAAGAACAAGCCTGTAAGATATAATTGGAAATAGACTGTATATAGTTGATATAGGCCCTAATAATTAAAAGGGACATTGTACACTATTTTCTTTGCATAAATGTTTTGTAGATGATCCATTTATATAGCCTATCTGGGGGTGTTTTTGTAAAAACGTATAGTTTTGCTTATTTTTAAACAACATTGTGCTGATTTAACACTTTCAGACTGTAATATAAAATATTTGAGTAGTTTAAAAAAAAAAAATATATATATATACGTATTTAAATTTAAAAAGGAACAATAAGAACATTTAGATTGTTGCATACAATGTTTAGTTGTGCGTAATTAAAGTATAAATTTAAAATGGTTTCATTATTTTGTACTTTTTCATGTAATTTACCTCTGAATATTGAGGATTTTCACATTCTCACCCTGCTACATATCTGTCCCAAATTGGTTTCAACTCTTAAAAAAGCCCAAATGGTCGGTGGAGTTTGGCTAAATAAAACAACTGCAGTAAAAAAGGATATTCATATTTTTTTTTATTAAATGTTGAGATTTGGCTGATATGTTACTCTATAGCAACATACAAGTTACAAGGTGTGTACTGTCCCTTTAAATCACACATAATACTGCAATATTCAACATGACCAGTGATTGCTCACTCTAGTAACTCCAGACCGATCTCCTTCCTTGCTAACCTGTGTCACTAACTGTCTTTCTCACATCTCTTCATGGATGTCCTCTCACTACCTTAAGCTAAATCTCTCCAAAAACATAATTTATGCTTACCTGATAAATTCCTTTCTTCTGTAGTGTGATCAGTCCACGGGTCATCATTACTTCTGGGATATTACTCCTCCCCAACAGGAAGTGCAAGAGGATTCACCCAGCAGAGCTGCCATATAGCTCCTCCCCTCTACGTCACTCCCAGTCATTCGACCAAGGACCAACAAGAAAGGAGAAGCCAAAGGGTGTAGTGGTGACTGGAGTATAATTTAAAAAATATTTACCTGCCTTAAAAAACAGGGCGGGCCGTGGACTGATCACACTACAGAAGAAAGGAATTTATCAGGTAAGCATAAATTATGTTTTCTTCTGTTAAGTGTGATCAGTCCACGGGTCATCATTACTTCTGGGATACCAATACCAAAGCAAAAGTACACGGATGACGGGAGGGATAGGCAGGCTCTTTATACAGAAGGAACCACTGCCTGAAGGACCTTTCTCCCAAAAATAGCCTCCGAGGAAGCAAAAGTGTCAAATTTGTAAAATTTGGAAAAAGTATGAAGCGAAGACCAAGTTGCAGCCTTGCAAATCTGTTCAACAGAGGCCTCATTCTTAAAGGCCCAAGTGGAAGCCACAGCTCTAGTGGAATGAGCTGTAATTCTTTCAGGAGGCTGCTGTCCAGCAGTCTCATATGCTAAACGAATTATGCTACGAAGCCAAAAAGAAAGAGGTAGCAGAAGCCTTTTGACCTCTCCTCTGACCAGAGTAAACGACAAACAGAGAAGACGTTTGTCGAAATTCCTTAGTTGCCTGTAAGTAAAATTTTAGGGCACGAACTACATCCAGATTGTGCAGAAGACGTTCCTTCTTCGAGGAAGGATTTGGACACAAAGAAGGAACAACAATCTCTTGATTGATATTCCTGTTAGTGACTACCTTAGGTAAGAACCCAGGTTTAGTACGCAGAACTACCTTATCCGAATGAAAAATCAAATAAGGAGAATCACAATGTAAGGCTGATAACTCAGAGACTCTTCGAGCCGAGGAAATAGCCATTAAAAATAGAACTTTCCAAGATAACAACTTTATATCAATGGAATGAAGGGGTTCAAACGGAACGCCCTGTAAAACGTTAAGAACAAGGTTTAAACTCCATGGCGGAGCAACAGTTTTAAACACAGGCTTAATCCTGGCCAAAGCCTGACAAAAAGCCTGAACGTCAGGAACTTCTGACAGACGTTTGTGCAACAGAATGGACAGAGCTGAGATCTGCCCCTTTAATGAACTAGCAGATAAACCCTTTTCTAAACCTTCTTGTAGAAAAGACAATATCCTAGGAATCCTAAACCTTACTCCAAGAGTAACCTTTGGATTCGCATCAATATAGGTATTTACGCCATATCTTATGGTAAATCCTTCTGGTAACAGGCTTCCTAGCCTGTATTAAGGTATCAATAACTGACTAAGAAAACCCACGTTTTGATAAAATCAAGCGTTCAATTTCCAAGCAGTCAGCTTCAGAGAAGTTAGATTTTGATGTTTGAAAGGACCCTGTATTAGAAGGTCCTGTTTCAGAGGTAGAGACCAAGGTGGACAGGATGACATGTCCACTAGGTCTGCATACCAAGTCCTGCGTGGCCATGCAGGTGCTATTAGAATAACTGATGCTCTCTCCTGTTTGATTCTGGCAATCAATCGAGGAAGCATCGGGAAGGGTGGAAACACATAAGCCATCCTGAAGTCCCAAGGTGCTGTCAAGGCATCTATCAGGACTGCTCCTGGATCCCTGGATCTGGACCCGTAACGAGGAAGCTTGGCGTTCTGTCAAGAAGCCATGAGGTCTATCTCTGGTTTGCCCCAATGATGAAGTATTTGAGCAAAGACCTCCGGATGAAGTTCCCACTCCCCCGGATGAAAAGTCTGACGACTTAAGAAATCCGCCTCCCAGTTCTCCACTCCCGGGATTTGGATTGCTGACAGGTGGCAAGAGTGAGACTCTGCCCAGCGAATTATCTTTGATACTTCCATCATTGCTAGGGAGCTTCTTGTCCCTCCCTGATGGTTGATGTAAGCTACAGTCGTGATGTTGTCCGACTGAAACCTGATGAACCCCCGAGTTGTCAACTGGGGCCAAGCCAGGAGGGCATTGAGAACTGCTCTCAATTCCAGAATGTTTATTGGTAGGAGACTCTCCTCCTGACTCCATTGTCCCTGAGCCTTCAGAGAATTCCAGACGGCACCCCAACCTAGAAGGCTGGCGTCTGTTGTTACAATTGTCCAGTCTGGCCTGCTGAATGGCATCCCCCTGGACAGATGTGGCCGAGAAAGCCACCATAGAAGAGAATTTCTGGTCTCTTGATCCAGATTCAGAGAAGGGGACAAGTCTGAGTAATCCCCATTCCACTGACTTAGCATGCACAATTGCAGTGGTCTGAGGTGTAAGCATGCAAAGGGTACTATGTCCATTGCCGCTACCATAAAGCCGATTACCTCCATGCATTGAGCCACTGACGGGTGTTGAATGGAATGAAGGGCGCGGCAAGCACTTTGAAGTCTTGTTAACCTGTCTTCCGAATGGAAGAGCTACAAACTGGTAATGCCTGTCTAGGAAGGCAAACCTTAGGTACCGGTAATGATCTTTGTGAATCGGTATGTGAAGGTAAGCATCCTTTAAATCCACTGTGGTCATGTACTGACCCTTTTGGATCATGGGTAAAATTGTCCGAATAGTCTCCATTTTGAACGATGGAACTCTTAGGAATTTGTTTAGGATCTTTAAATCCAGGATTGGTCTGAAAGTTCCCTCTTTTTTGGGAACCACAAACAGATTTGAGTAAAACCCTTGTCCCTGTTCCGACCGTGGAACTGGATGGATTACTCCCATTAACAAAAGCTCTTGTACGCAGCGTAGAAACGCCTCTTTCTTTGTTTGGTTTGTTGACAACCTTGACAGATGAAATCTCTCTCTTGGAGGAGAGTATTTGAAGTCCAGAAGGTATCCCTGAGATATTATCTCTAGCGCCCAGGGATCCTGGACATCTCTTGCCCAAGCCTGGGCGAAGAGAGAAAGTCTGCCCCCCACTAGATCCGATCCCGGATCGGGGGCCCTCAATTCATGCTGTCTTAGGGGCAGCAGCAGGTTTCCTGGCCTGCTTGCCCTTGTTCCAAGACTGGTTAGGTCTCCAGCCTTGTCTGTAGCGAGCAACAGATCCTTCTTGTTTTGGAGCAGAGGAAGTTGATGCTGCTCCTGCTTTGAAATTCCGAAAGGAACGAAAATTAGACTGTCTAGCCTTAGGTTTGGCTCTGTCTTGAGGCAGGGCGTGGCCTTTACCTCCTGTAATGTCAGCGATAATTTCTTTCAAACCAGGCCCAAATAAGGTCTGCCCTTTGAAAGGTATATTAAGTAATTTGGACTTAGAAGTAACATCAGCTGACCAGGATTTTAGCCACAGTGCTCTGCGCGCCTGAATGGCGAATCCGGAATTCTTAGCCGTAAGTTTAGTTAAATGTACTACGGCCTCCGAAATGAATGAATTAGCTAGCTTAAGGATTCTAAGCTTGTCCGTAATGTCGTCCAGAGTAGCTGAACTAATGTTCTCTTCCAGAGACTCAAACCAGAATGCCGCCGCAGCCGTGACCGGCGCAATGCATGCAAGGGGTTGCAATATAAAACCTTGTTGAACAAACATTTTCTTAAGGTAACCCTCTAACTTTTTATCCATTGGATCTGAAAAGGCACAGCTATCCTCCACCGGGATAGTGGTACGCTTAGCTAAAGTAGAAACTGCTCCCTCCACCTTAGGGACCGTTTGCCATAAGTCCCGTGTGGTGGTGTCTATTGGGAACATCTTTCTAAATATCGGAGGGGGTGAGAACGGCACACCGGGTCTATCCCACTCCTTAGTAATAATTTCAGTTAGTCTCTTAGGTATAGGAAAAACGTCAGTACTCGTTGGTACAGCAAAATATTTATCCAACCTACACATTTTCTCTGGTATTGCAACTGTGTTACAATCATTCAGAGCCGCTAACACCTCCCCTAGTAATACACGGAGGTTTTCCAGCTTAAATTTAAAATATCTGAATCCAATCTGTTTGGATCAGAACCGTCAGCTGCAGAATGAAGCTCTCCGTCCTCATGTTCTGCAAGTTGTGACGCAGTATCTGACATGGCCCTAGCATTATCAGCGCACTCTGTTCTCACCCCAGAGTGATCACGCTTGCCTCTTAGTTCTGGTAATTTAGCCAAAACTTCAGTCATAACAGTAGCCATATCTTGTAATGTTATTTGTAATGGCCGCCCAGATGTACTGGGCGCCACCATATCGCGCACCTCCCGAGTGGGAGATGTAGGTACTGACACGTGAGGCGAGTTAGTCGGCATAACTCTCCCCTCGCTGTTTGGTGAAATGTGTTCAATTTGTACAGATTGACTTTTATTTAAAGTAGCATCAATACAGTTAGTACATAAATTTCTATTGGGCTCCACTTTGGCCTTAGCACAAATAGCACAGCTATCTTCCTCTGAATCAGACATGTTTAACACACTAGCAAATAAACTAGCAACTTGGAAATACTATTCAAGTAAAATACTATGAAAACGTACTGTGCCTATAAGAAGCACAGACAGATTTATGACAGTTGAAATTAATAAACTGAAAAGGTTATAGCATCAATCTTTGTAAAAAACACAATTTTAGCAAAGGTTTGTTCCCATTAGCAAAGGATAACTAACCCTGATAGCAGAAAAAAAGTTAAAGAATAAACGTTTTTTATCACAGTCAACTACAATCTCACAGCTCTGCTGTGAATGATTACCTCCCTCAAAACAAGTTTTGAAGACCCCTGAGTTCTGTAGAGAAGAACCGGATCATGCAGGAAATACAATGAGCTTCTGACTGAAATTTTTGATGCGTAGCAAAAGCGCCAAAAAAAGGCCCCTCCCCCTCACACACAACAGTGAGAGAGATCAGTAAACTGTCAGAATTAGATCAAGCAACTGCCAAGTGGAAAAATAGTGCCCAAACATTTTATTCACCCAGTACCTCAGAAAAATGAAAACGATTTTACATTCCAGCAAAAACGTTTAACATAAATTAAGAGTTATTAAAAAGCCTGTTGCTAGTCCCTGCAAAATAGGCTAAAATCTTATGTACACAGTGTAATTCCAGTGAAGTACCATTCCCCAGAATACTGAAGTGTAAAATATACATACATGACATATCGGTATGGCAGGATTTTCTCATCAATTCCATTGTCAGAAAATAAAAGCTGCTACATACCTCTTTGCAGATTAATCTGCCCGCTGTCCCCTGATCTGAAGTTTACCTCTCCTCAGATGGCCGAGAAACAGCAATATGATCTTAACTACTCCGGCTAAAATCATAGTAAAAACTCTGGTAGATTCTTCTTCAAATTCTACCAGAGAAGGAATAACACACTCCGGTGCTATTATAAAATAACAAACTTTTGATTGAAGGTATAAAACTAAATATAATCACCATAGTCCTCTCACACATCCTATCTAGTCGTTGGGTGCAAGAGAATGACTGGGAGTGACGTAAAGGGGAGGAGCTATATGGCAGCTCTGCTGGGTGAATCCTCTTGCACTTCCTGTTGGGGAGGAGTAATATCCCAGAAGTAATGATGACCCGTGGACTGATCACACTTAACAGAAGAAAATTAGCTCCTTATTTTCCCCCTTCTAAAATCTCCACCCCCCAATCTCTCTATAACTGTCGACAACTCCATTATTACCCCTACCCCACATGCCCGATGTCTTGGGGTCACACTTTACTCAGATCTTTCTTTTACTCCTCACATTCAGGCCTTGGCTAAACCCTGCCGCTTCCACCTTAAAAACATCTCTAAAATTAGACATTTCCTTACACAAGACACAACTAAGATTTTAATCCACTCTCTCATCCTTTCCCGTCATGACTACTGCATCTCCGTCTTCTCTGGTCTCCCTAGCTGCTGTCTAGCTCCTTTGCAATCCATAATGAACGCCTCTGCTAGGCTCATCTTCCTTACACATCGCTTTTTATCTGCTGCACCTCTCTGTCAATCCCTTCACTGGCTTCTTCTTGCCTCCAGGATTAAAGGGACACTGAACCCAATTTTTTTCTTTTGTGATTCAGATAGAACATTCAATTTTAAGCAACTTTCTAATTTACTCCTATTATCATTTTTTCTTCGTTCTTTTGCTATCTTTAATTGAAAAAGAAGGCATCTAAGCTTTTTTCTTAGTTCAGAACTCTGGACAGCACTTTTATATTGGTGGATGAATTTATCCACCAATCAGCAAGGACAACCCAGGTTGTTCACCAAAAATGGGCCGGCATCTAAATTTAAATTCTTGCATTTCAAATAAAGATACCAAGAGAATAAAGAAAATTTGATAATAGGAGTCAATTAGAAAGTTGCTTAAAAACATAATTTATGCTTACCTGATAAATTCCTTTCTCCTGTAGTGTAGTCAGTCCACGGGTCATCCATTACTTATGGGATATTAACTCCTCCCCAACAGGAAGTGCAAGAGGATCACCCAAGCAGAGCTGCTATATAGCTCCTCCCCTCTACGTCACACCCAGTCATTCGACCGAGAACCAAACGAGAAAGGAGAAACTATAGGGTGCAGTGGTGACTGGAGTATAATTTAAAATTTAGACCTGCCATAAAAAACAGGGCGGGCCGTGGACTGACTACACTACAGGAGAAAGGAATTTATCAGGTAAGCATAAATTATGTTTTCTCCTGTTAAGTGTAGTCAGTCCACGGGTCATCCATTACTTATGGGATACCAATACCAAAGCTAAAGTACACGGATGACGGGAGGGACAGGCAGGATCTTTATACGGAAGGAACCACTGCCTGAAGAACCTTTCTCCCAAAAACAGCCTCCGAAGAAGCAAAAGTGTCAAATTTGTAAAATTTGGAAAAAGTATGAAGAGAAGACCAAGTTGCAGCCTTGCAAATCTGTTCAACAGAGGCCTCATTCTTAAAGGCCCAAGTGGAAGCCACAGCTCTAGTAGAATGAGCTGTAATCCTTTCAGGAGGTTGCTGTCCAGCAGTCTCATAGGCTAAACGTATTATGCTGCGAAGCCAAAAGGATAGAGAGGTAGCAGATGCTTTTTGACCTCTCCTCTGTCCAGAATAAACGACAAACAGGGAAGAAGTTTGGCGAAAATCTTTAGTTGCCTGTAAATAAAATTTCAGGGCACGGACTACGTCCAGATTGTGCAGAAGTCGTTCCTTCTTTGAAGAAGGGTTAGGGCACAATGATGGAACAACAATCTCTTGATTGATATTCTTGTTAGTGACTACCTTAGGTAAGAACCCAGGTTTAGTACGCAGAACTACCTTATCTGAATGAAAAATCAGATAAGGAGAATCACAATGTAAGTCCCTCCTTGATGGTTGATGTAAGCTACAGTCGTGATGTTGTCCGACTGAAATCTGATGAACCTCCGAGTTGTTAACTGAGGCCAAGCCAGAAGGGCATTGAGAACTGCTCAATTCCAGAATGTTTATTGGAAGGAGACTCTCCTCTTGAGTCCATGATCCCTGAGCCTTCAGGGAATTCCAGACAGCGCCCCAACCTAGTAGGCTGGCGTCTGTTACAATTGTCCAGTCTGGCCTGCTGAAGGGCATCCCCCTGGACAGATGTGGCCGAGAAAGCCACCATAGAAGAGAATCTCTGGTCTCTTGATCCAGATTCAGCGTAGGGGACAAATCTGAGTAATCCCCATTCCACTGACTTAGCATGCACAATTGCAGCGGTCTGAGATGCAGGCGTGCAAAAGGAACTATGTCCATTGCCGCTACCATTAAGCCGATTACCTCCATGCATTGAGCCACTGACGGGTGTTGAATGGAATGAAGAACACGGCAAGCATTTAGAAGCTTTGTTAACCTGTCCTCTGTCAGGTAAATTTTCATTTCTACAGAATCTATAAGAGTCCCCAAGAAGGGAACTCTTGTGAGTGGTAAGAGAGAACTCTTCTCCTCGTTCACTTTCCACCCATGCGACCTTAGAAATGCCAGTACTAACTCTGTATGAGACTTGGCAGTTTGAAAGCTTGACGCTTGTATCAGAATGTCGTCTAGGTACGGAGCCACCGAAATTCCTCGCGGTCTTAGTACCGCCAGAAGAGAGCCCAGAACCTTTGTGAAGATTCTTGGAGCCGTAGCCAACCAGAATGGAAGAGCTACAAACTGGTAATGCCTGTCTAGGAAGGCAAACCTTAGATACCGGTAATGTTCTTTGTGAATCGGTATGTGAAGGTAAGCATCCTTTAAATCCACTGTGGTCATGTACTGACCTCTTTGGATCATGGGTAAGATTGTCCGAATAGTTTCCATTTTGAACGATGGAACTCTTAGGAATTTGTTTAAGATCTTTAAATCCAAGATTGGTCTGAAGGTTCCCTCTTTCTTGGGAACCACGAACAGATTTGAGTAAAACCCTTGTCCGTGTTCCGACCGCGGAACCGGATGGATCACTCCCATTAGTAAAAGATCTTGTACACAGCGTAGAAACGCCTCTTTCTTTATCTGGTTTGTTGACAACCTTGAAAGATGAAATCTCCCTTTTGGGGGAGAAGCTTTGAAGTCCAGAAGATATCCCTGAGATATGATCTCTAACGCCCAGGGATCCTGGACATCTCTTGCCCAAGCCTGGGCGAAGAGAGAAAGTCTGCCCCCAACTAGATCCGTTCCCGGATCGGGGGCCCTCACTTCATGCTGTCTTAGGGGCAGCAGCAGGTTTTCTGGCCTGCTTACTCTTGTTCCAGGTCTGGTTAGGTTTCCAGCCTTGTCTGTAGCGAGCAACAGCTCCTTCCTGTTTTGGAGCAGAGGAAGTTGATGCTGCTCCTGCCTTGAAGTTACGAAAGGCACGAAAATTAGACTGTCTAGCCCTAGGTTTGGCTCTGTCTTGAGGCAGGGCATGGCCTTTACCTCCTGTAATATCAGCGATAATTTCTTTCAAACCTGGCCCGAATAAAGTCTGCCCCTTGAAAGGTATGTTAAGTAATTTAGATTTAGAAGTAACATCAGCTGACCAGGATTTTAGCCACAGTGCTCTGCGTGCCTGAATGGCGAATCCGGAATTCTTAGCCGTAAGTTTAGTTAAATGTACTACGGCATCAGAAATAAATGAATTAGCTAGCTTAAGGGTTTTAAGCTTGTGTGTAATCTCATCTAATGGTGCTGATTCAAGGGTCTCTTCCAGAGACTCAAACCAAAATGCTGCCGCAGCCGTGACAGGCGCAATGCATGCAAGGGGTTGCAATATAAAACCTTGTTGAACAAACATTTTCTTAAGGTAACCCTCTAACTTTTTATCCATTGGATCTGAAAAAGCACAGCTATCCTCCACCGGGATAGTGGTACGCTTAGCTAAAGTAGAAACTGCTCCCTCCACCTTAGGGACCGTTTGCCATAAGTCCCGTGTGGTGGCGTCTATTGGAAACATTTTTCTAAATATAGGAGGGGGTGAGAAAGGCACACCGGGTCTATCCCACTCCTTAGTAATAATTTCAGTTAGTCTCTTAGGTATAGGAAAAACGTCAGTACTCGTCGGTACCGCAAAATATTTATCCAACCTACACATTTTCTCTGGGATTGCAACTGTGTTACAATCATTCAGAGCCGCTAATACCTCCCCTAGCAATACACGGAGGTTTTCCAGCTTAAACTTAAAATTTGAAATGTCTGAATCCAGTTTATTTGGATCAGATCCGTCACCCGCAGAATGAAGCTCTCCGTCCTCATGTTCTGCAAACTGTGACGCAGTATCAGACATGGCCCTAGCATTATCAGCGCACTCTGTTCTCACCCCAGAGTGATCTCGTTTACCCCTAAGTTCTGGCAATTTAGACAAAACTTCAGTCATAACATTAGCCATGTCTTGTAGAGTGATTTGTAATGGCCGCCCTGATGTACTTGGCGTTACAATATCACGCACCTCCCGAGCGGGAGATGCAGGTACTGACACGTGAGGCAAGTTAGTCGGCATAACTTCCCCCTCGTTGTCTGGTGAATGTTGTTCAACATGTACAGATTGATTTTTATTTAAAGTAGTATCAATGCAATTAGTACATACATTTCTATTGGGCTCCACCTTGGCTTTTGAACATATTGCACAGAGAGATTCCTCTGAGTCAGACATGTTTAACAAACTAGCAATTAGACTAGCAAGCTTGGAAATACTTTTCAACTAAATTTACAAGCAATATGTAAAACGTTACTGTGCCTTTAAGAAGCACAGAAAAAACTATGACAGTTGAATAACAATGAACCTGATTAATTATAAAAACCAAATTTACCCAGTAAAAGCATAAATTTAGCAAAGGATTGCACTCATTAGCAATGGATGATTAACCCTTAATATCAGAAAAAAACGTATAACAATTGAAAATATAAGCGTTTTTATCACAGTCAAGGCACAGTCTCACAGGTCTGCTGTGAGTGATTACCTCCCTCAAAACAAGTTTTGAAGACCCCTGAGCTCTGTGGAGACGTCCTGGATCATGCAGGGAGAGAAGGCAGACTTGTGACTGAATTTCTGATGCGTAGCAAAAGCGCCAAAATAGGCCCCTCCCACTCACATACAACAGTGAGGGAAGCTCAGTAAACTGTTGTAATTTAAAATAAACGACAGCCATGTGGAAAATAACGCCCAAAACAATTTTTCACCAAGTACCTCAGATAATTAAACGATTTAACATGCCAGCAAACGTTTAAAATCTAATTTATGAAATGTCATTAAAAGCCTGCTGCTAGTCGTTCACACTGCAAGTTAGGCTAAAAGTTATATGCATACAGTATTTTCCCAGTGAAGTGCCATTCCCCAGAATACTGAAGTGTAAACATACATACATATCAGCCTGATACCAGTTGCTACTACTGCATTTACGGCTGTACTTACATTATATCGGTATTGGCAGTATTTTCTCAGTCAATTCCATTCCTTAGAAAATAATATACTGCAACATACCTCTTAGCAGGTGAACCTGCCCGCTGTCCCCTGATCTGAAGTTACCTCACTCCTCAGAATGGCCGAGAACAGCAAATGGATCTTAGTTACGTCCGCTAAGATCATACAAAACTCAGGTAGATTCTTCTTCAAATTCTGCCTGAGAAGAAAACAACACACTCCGGTGCCGTTTAAAATAACAAACTTTTGATTGAAGATATAAAAAACATAATTTATGCTTACCTGATAAATTCCTTTCTTCTGTAGTGTGATCAGTCCACGGGTCATCATTACTTCTGGGATATTACTCCTCCCCAACAGGAAGTGCAAGAGGATTCACCCAGCAGAGCTGCATATAGCTCCTCCCCTCTACGTCACTCCCAGTCATTCGACCAAGGACCAACGAGAAAGGAGAAACCAAGGGTGAAGTGGTGACTGGAGTATAATTTAAAAAATATTTACCTGCCTTAAAAAACAGGGCGGGCCGTTGACTGATCACACTACAGAAGAAAGGAATTTATCAGGTAAGCATAAATTATGTTTTCTTCTGTTAAGTGCAATCAGTCCACGGGTCATCATTACTTCTGGGATACCAATACCAAAGCAAAAGTACACGGATGACGGGAGGGATAGGCTCTTTATACAGAAGGAACCACTGCCTGAAGAACCTTTCTCCCAAAAATAGCCTCCGAGGAAGCAAAAGTGTCAAATTTGGAAAATTTGGAAAAAGTATGAAGCGAAGACCAAGTTGCAGCCTTGCAAATCTGTTCAACAGAGGCCTCATTCTTATAGGCCCAAGTGGAAGCCACAGCTCTAGTAGAATGAGCTGTAATTCTTTCAGGAGGCTGCTGTCCAGCAGTCTCATAGGCTAAACGAATTATGCTACGAAGCCAGAAAGAAAGAGAGGTAGCAGAAGCCTTTTGACCTCTCCTCTGACCAGAGTAAACGACAAACAGGGAAGACGTTTGTCGAAATTCCTTAGTTGCCTGTAAGTAAAACTTTAGGGCACGAACTACATCCAGATTGTGCAGAAGACGTTCCTTCTTCGAAGAAGGATTTGGACACAAAGAAGGAACAACAATCTCCTGATTGATATTCCTGTTAGTGACTACCTTAGGTAAGAACCCAGGTTTAGTACGCAGAACTACCTTATCCGAATGAAAAATCAAATAAGGAGAATCCCAATGTAAGGCTGATAACTCAGAGACTCTTCGAGCCGAGGAAATAGCCATTAAAAATAGAACTTTCCAAGATAACAACTTTATATCAATGGAATGAAGGGGTTCAAACGGAACGCCTTGTAAAACGTTAAGAACAAGGTTTAAACTCCATGGCGGAGCAACAGTTTTAAACACAGGCTTAATCCTGGCCAAAGCCTGACAAAAAGCCTGAACGTCTGGAACTTCTGACAGACGTTTGTGCAACAGAATGGACAGAGCTGAGATCTGTCCCTTTAATGAACTAGCAGATAAACCCTTTTCTAAACCTTCTTGTAGAAAAGACAATATCCTAGGAATCCTAACCTTACTCCAAGAGTAACCTTTGGATTCACACCAATATAGGTATTTACGCCATATCTTATGGTAAATCCTCCTGGTAACAGGCTTCCTAGCCTGTATTAGGGTATCAATAACTGACTCAGAAAAACCACGTTTTGATAAAATCAAGCGTTCAATTTCCAAGCAGTCAGCTTCAGTGAAGTTAGATTTTGATGTTTGAAAGGACCCTGTATCAGAAGGTCCTGTTTCAGAGGTAGAGACCAAGGTGGACAGGATGACATGTCCACCAGGTCTGCATACCAAGTCCTGCGTGGCCATGCAGGTGCTATTAGAATAACTGATGCTCTCTCCTGTTTGATTCTGGCAATCAATCGAGGAAGCATCGGGAAGGGTGGAAACACGTAAGCCATCCTGAAGTCCCAAGGTGCTGTCAGGGCATCTATCAGGACTGCTCCTGGATCCCTGGATCTGGACCCGTAACGAGGAAGCTTGGCGTTCTGCCGAGACGCCATGAGATCTATCTCTGGTTTGCCCCACTGATGAAGTATTTGGGCAAAGACCTCCGGATGAAGTTCCCACTCCCCCGGATGAAAGGTCTGACGACTTAAGAAATCCGCCTCCCAGTTCTCCACTCCCGGGATGTGGATTGCTGACAGGTGGCAAGAGTGAAACTCTGCCCAGCAAATTATCTTTGTTACTTCCATCATTGCTAGGGAGCTTCGTGTCCCTCCCTGATGGTTGATGTAAGCTACAGTCGTGATGTTGTCCGACTGAAACCTGATGAACCCCCGAGTTGTCAACTGGGGCCAAGCCAGGAGGGCATTGAGAACTGCTCTCAATTCCAGAATGTTTATTGGTAGGAGACTCTCCTCCTGACTCCATTGTCCCTGAGCCTTCAGAGAGTTCCAGACGGCACCCCAACCTAGAAGGCTGGCGTCTGTTGTTACAATTGTCCAGTCTGGCCTGCTGAATGGCATCCCCCTGGACAGATGTGGCCGAGAAAGCCACCATAGAAGAGAATTTCTGGTCTCTTGATCCAGATTCAGAGAAGGGGACAAGTCTGAGTAATCCCCATTCCACTGACTTAGCATGCACAGTTGCAGTGGTCTGAGGTGTAAGCGTGCAAAGGGTACTATGTCCATTGCCGCTACCATCAAGCCGATTACCTCCATGCATTGAGCCACTGACGGTTGTTGAATGGAATGAAGGGTGCGGCAAGCACTTTGAAGTCTTGTTAACCTGTCTTCTGTCAGGTAAATGTTCATTTCTACAGAATCTATAAGAGTCCCCAGGAAGGGAACTCTTGTGAGTGGAACGAGTGAACTTTTCTTTTCGTTCACCTTCCATCCATGTGACCTTAGAAATGCCAGTACTAACTCTGTATGAGACTTGGCAGTTTGAAAGCTTGAAGCTTGTATCAGAATGTTGTCTAGGTACGGAGCTACCGAGATTCCCCGCGGTCTTAGTACCGCCAGAAGAGCACCCAGAACCTTTGTGAAGATTCTTGGAGCTGTAGCCAATCCGAATGGAAGAGCTACAAACTGGTAATGCCTGTCTAGGAAGGCAAACCTTAGGTACCGGTAATGATCTTTGTGAATCGGTATGTGAAGGTAAGCATCCTTTAAATCCACTGTGGTCATGTACTGACCCTTTTGGATCATGGGTAAAATTGTCCGAATAGTCTCCATCTTGAACGATGGGACTCTTAGGAATTTGTTTAGGATTTTTAAGTCCAGGATTGGTCTGAAAGTTCCCTCTTTTTTGGGAACCACAAACAGATTTGAGTAAAACCCTTGTCCCTGTTCCGACCGTGGAACTGGATGGATTACTCCCATTAACAAAAGCTCTTGTACGCAGCGTAGAAACGCCTCTTTCTTTGTTTGGTTTGTTGACAACCTTGACGGATGAAATCTCTCTCTTGGAGGAGAGTATTTGAAGTCCAGAAGGTATCCCTGAGATATTATCTCTAGCGCCCAGGGATCCTGGACATCTCTTGCCCAAGCCTGGGCGAAGAGAGAAAGTCTGCCCCCCACTAGATCCGATCCCGGATCGGGGGCCCTCAATTCATGCTGTTTTAGGGGCAGCAGCAGGTTTCCTGGCCTGCTTGCCCTTGTTCCAAGACTGGTTAGGTCTCCAGCCTTGTCTGTAGCGAGCAACAGATCCTTCTTGTTTTGGAGCAGAGGAAGTTGATGCTGCTCCTGCTTTGAAATTCCGAAAGGAACGAAAATTAGACTGTCTGGCCTTAGGTTTGGCCCTGTCTTGCGGCAGGGCGTGGCCTTTACCTCCTGTAATGTCAGCGATAATTTCTTTCAAACCAGGCCCGAATAAGGTCTGCCCTTTAAAAGGTATATTAAGTAATTTAGACTTAGAAGTAACATCAGCTGACCAGGATTTTAGCCACAGTGCTCTGCGTGCCTGAATGGCGAATCCTGAATTCTTAGCCGTAAGTTTAGTTAAATGTACTACGGCCTCCGAAATGAAAGAATTAGCTAGTTTAAGAACTCTAAGCTTGTCCGTAATGTCATCCAGAGTAGCTGAATTAATGGTCTCTTCCAGCGACTCAAACCAGAATGCCGCCGCAGCCGTGACCGGCGCAATGCATGCAAGGGGTTGCAATATAAAACCTTGTTGAACAAACATTTTCTTAAGGTAACCCTCTAACTTTTTATCCATTGGATCTGAAAAGGCACAGCTATCCTCCACCGGGATAGTGGTACGCTTAGCTAAAGTAGAAACTGCTCCCTCCACCTTAGGGACCGTCTGCCATAAGTCCCGTGTGGTGGCGTCTATTGGAAACATTTTTCTAAATATCGGAGGGGGTGAGAACGGCACACCGGGTCTATCCCACTCTTTAGTAATAATTTCAGTTAGTCTTTTAGGTATAGGAAAAACGTCGGTACTCGTTGGTACCGCAAAATATTTATCCAACCTACACATTTTCTCTGGTATTGCAACTGTGTTACAATCATTCAGAGCCGCTAACACCTCCCCTAGTAATACACGGAGGTTCTCCAGCTTAAATTTAAAATTTGAAATATCTGAATCCAATCTGTTTGGATCAGAACCGTCAGCCGCAGACAGAAGCTCTCCGTCCTCATGTTCTGCAAGCTGTGACGCAGTATCTGACATGGCCCTAGTATTATCAGCGCACTCTGTTCTCACCCCAGAGTGATCACGCTTGCCTCTTAGTTCTGGTAATTTAGCCAAAACTTCAGTCATAACAGTAGCCATATCTTGTAATGTTATCTGTAATGGCCGCCCAGATGTACTGGGCGCCACAATATCGCGCACCTCCCGAGCGGGAGATGCAGGTACTGACACGTGAGGAGAGTTAGTCGGCATAACTCTCCCCTCGCTGTTTGGTGAAATTTGTTTAATTTGTACAGATTGACTTTTATTTAAAGTAGCATCAATACAATTAGTACATAAATTTCTATTGGGCTCCACTTTGGCATTGGAACAAATAACACAGGTATCTTCCTCTGAACCAGACATGTTTAACACACTAGCAAATAAACTTGCAACTTGGAATACAATTCTAATAAAATATTATGCAAAACGTACTGTGCCTATAAGAAGCACAGAAGATTTATGACAGTTGAAAATTAATAAACTGAAACAGTTATAGCATCAATCCTTGTAAACAACACAACTTTAGCAAAGGTTTGTTCCCATTAGCAAAAGACAACTAACTCTGATAGCAGAAAAAAAATTACAGAATAAACGTTTTTTATCACAGTCAACTACAATCTCACAGCTCTGCTGTGAGAATTACCTCCCTCAAAACAAGTTTTGAAGACCCCCGAGTTCTGTAGAGATGAACCGGATCATGCAGGAAATACAATGAGCTGCTGACTGAAATTTTTGATGCGTAGCAAAAGCGCCAAAAAAACGGCCCCACCCCCTCACACACAACAGTGAGAGAGATCAGAAACTGTCAGAAATTAGATCAAGCAACTGCCAAGTGGAAAAATAGTGCCCAAACATTTATTCACTCAGTACCTCAGAAAATGAAAACGATTTTACATTCCAGCAAAAACGTTTAACATAAATTAAGAGTTATTAAAAAGCCTGTTGCTAGTCCCTGCAAAATAGGCTAAAGTTTTATGTACACAGTGTAATTCCAGTGAAGTACCATTCCCCAGAATACTGAAGTGTAAAATATACATACATGACATTATATCGGTATGGCAGGATTTTCTCATCAATTCCATTGTCAGAAAATAAAAGCTGCTACATACCTCTTTGCAGATTAATCTGCCCGCTGTCCCCTGATCTGAAGTTTACCTCTCCTCAGATGGCCGAGAAACAGCAATATGATCTTAACTACTCCGGCTAAAATCATAGTAAAAACTCTGGTAGATTCTTCTTCAAACTCTGCCAGAGAGGTAATAACACACTCCGGTGCTATTATAAAATAATAAACTTTTGATTGAAGATATAAAACTAAGTATAATCACCATAGTCCTCTCACACATCCTATCTAGTCGTTGGGTGCAAGAGAATGACTGGGAGTGACGTAGAGGGGAGGAGCTATATGCAGCTCTGCTGGGTGAATCCTCTTGCACTTCCTGTTGGGGAGGAGTTAATATCCCATAAGTAATGGATGACTCGTGGACTGACTACACTTAACAGGAGAAATGTCATGCTCTATCTAAATCATAAAAGAAAAAATTTGGGTTCAGTGTCCCTTTAAACATAAAATTCTGACTCTGACATACAAGGCCCTTAACTGCACTGCTCCCCTCTATATCTCAGACCTTGTCTCCAGATACTCTCCCTCCCCATCCCTTTCTCTCTGTTCACAACCTCCTGCTCTCCTCCTCTCTTGTTACCTCCTCACATTCCTGTTTACAGGACATCTCCAGACTAGCTCCCATCTTGGGGAACTCTCTGCCTCGCTCCACAAGATTCTCCCCTAGTTTTGAAAGCATCAAGCACTCCCTAAAGACTCTTCTGTTCAGGGATGCATACAACCTACACTAACCTTTCATAATACCAGTTCCTCTCCTCCATTGCTTTCCGCCATGAACCCCCTTAGAATGTAGCCTAAGAGCCCGACTGCTTGCAGATCACCTTCACAAGAGCGGACTTCAACAGTGTGGACTCTAGGCAGGGCCCTCTACCAATTTGATCCCTCATACCTTGAATACCACCTATGTTTATAGCTCTGCTGAATCTGTTGGCGCTCTACAAATAATTGATAATAAATAATTTATATTTAAATATTTATCCCTAATTGGCCTCAGCAGATGAGATAAGATATAGGAAATCCTAGGTACAGTATGGTGGTGTAAAATACTTTATTAAAGGGACATAATACTCATATGCTAAATCACTTGAAACTGATGCAGTATAACTGTAAAAAGCTGACAGGAAAAAAATCACCTGAGCATCTCTATATAAAAAAAGGAAGATATTTTACCTCACAATCTCCTCAGCTCAGCAGAGTAAGTTCTGTGTAAAAAGTTATACTCCGCTGTTGCCGAGCTGCAGGTAAAAAAAAAAAAAAAATTGAAGAAATGAACAGCAGCAAATCAGCATCAGCAGTGCTGAGGTCATGAACTCTTTTACTGTGATCTCATGAGATTTCACTTAACTCTTGTGAGATTTCATTGTAAACTTCCTTTAAACTGAATAGGGAAATAACATGAGAGTGCACGAGGCTCAACCCCTAAGCTGTCCCAGGACAGACACACTAATATGCTGCTTAGAAATCCTTTACAATGGGAGGTGGCTACTGAGAAGCTTTTGAGGTAAAATATCTTTCTTTTTTACATAGAGATGTTCAGGTGATATTTTCTAGTCAGCTTTTTGCAGCTATACTGCATCACTTTCAAATGTTTAAACATTTGGGTATTATGGCCCTTTAAGACTAAAATGTAACAGTTGTTGAAACCTTAACTAAATCATTTTAAAAAAAAGCATCTACATATTATTCCAAGGCTTATCTTTATGATGAATGTCCTAATGTTCAATATTTATTAGATTAATGAAGGGCCATAATAGTAAAACAATTGGCATGCTCTAAATTTGACCCTACACACAAAGAGGTTAAACACACACAAATCATAACACGATTTACAGACATTTCTTAAAAATCATATTTAACAAACATAAAAGAAAAAAAAACACACACATACCGAGTCTTCCAATTAATTCATTAAACATGCTATTAAGTTACAGCAAGTGGCGATTTCCATTGCTAATACTACAAATTACACTATGTCGCACTAAAGTCTACCATCACTTCTATATCAGCAAAGAACCAGGTGAGCAAAGAAAAGCAAGTCCCCAAGTTGGAGGGGTGTTCACTTACAATATGAAGCAAAAGGATATTTAACTTCATCTACGTTAGATTACGGGCTCCATAAAAAACGATTTACCTTTCACATATAAATTTACTACTTCTTATGGCGTTATACAACCTCACAAAAGTTAGCCTATTTTTCCTTAATAGTTTTGTGGGAAAATTGCTACATGTAATAGCTTTGAGCTCATGTTGACTACATTTACTAAAAAAAAAAAAAAAAAAAAAACTTTAACATTTCAGTGTTCTCCACAGAAAATATTGGCTTAAATTTAAGCCGTTGGGCCAGTAAACTAAGTCCAGGTAGTGTGCCCATTAAAAAAGGTCCCCGGGACAACACTGCATTTCATTGCTTCTGTAGTTAGCTTTAACTAAATCAGACAATACTTTTGTGGTTTAAGAAAACTGTTTTAAAAACATTTGCCAGATATAAAAATAAAAAAAAAACACAACACACAACTAACTGCCTCTGCATTGTTATAATATGCATTAGTTCTTAAAAATATTCACTAAATAGCCAATATCTAAAGCTACACGCACACAAAATGACCTGGGCGATAGGCATTAACAATATAAAAGCGTAATCAAGACTTAAAAGGTCATGAAACCAAAAATTGTTTTTCAATTATTCAGAGTATGCAATTTTAAATAAATGTAACATTTACTTAAATTAGCAAATGTACTTAATTCCTTTGCTATTCTTTGTTGAAGGAGCAGCATTGCATTACAGGAATTGAGCTGAACAAACTGGGTGAACCAATAACATGAGGCACAGTATATACTAGGGCTGCAACCAACGATTATTTTCATAATCGATTAATCGGCCGATTATTTTTTCGATTAATCGACTAATCGGATAAAAAGAGAATCAATAATAGTTTTCTATGTTTTAAATAAAATCCACATAATGAGTGTTACAAATATAAACTTCAGACTAAAACTTTACATTAAAAACAGAATTTATGTTTACCTGATAAATTACTTTCTCCAACGGTGTGTCCGGTCCACGGCGTCATCCTTACTTGTGGGATATTCTCTTCCCCAACAGGAAATGGCAAAGAGCCCAGCAAAGCTGGTCACATGATCCCTCCTAGGCTCCGCCTACCCCAGTCATTCGACCGACGTTAAGGAGGAATATTTGCATAGGAGAAACCATATGGTACCGTGGTGACTGTAGTTAAAGAAAATAAATTATCAGACCTGATTAAAAAAACCAGGGCGGGCCGTGGACCGGACACACCGTTGGAGAAAGTAATTTATCAGGTAAACATAAATTCTGTTTTCTCCAACATAGGTGTGT
This sequence comes from Bombina bombina, assembly GCF_027579735.1. Lineage (NCBI taxonomy): Eukaryota > Metazoa > Chordata > Amphibia > Anura > Bombinatoridae > Bombina > Bombina bombina. The sequence goes on from NC_069500.1 coordinate 1,301,157,956, forward strand.
CCGGTCCACGGCGTCATCCTTACTTGTGGGAACCAATACCAAAGCTTTAGGACACGGATGAAGGGAGGGAGCAAATCAGGTCACCTAAATGGAAGGCACCACGGCTTGCAAAACCTTTCTCCCAAAAATAGCCTCAGAAGAAGCAAAAGTATCAAACTTGTAAAATTTGGTAAAAGTGTGCAGTGAAGACCAAGTCGCTGCCCTACATATCTGATCAACAGAAGCCTCGTTCTTGAAGGCCCATGTGGAAGCCACAGCCCTAGTGGAATGAGCTGTGATTCTTTCGGGAGGCTGCCGTCCGGCAGTCTCGTAAGCCAATCTGATGATGCTTTTAATCCAAAAAGAGAGAGAGGTAGAAGTTGCTTTTTGACCTCTCCTTTTACCGGAATAAACAACAAACAAGGAAGATGTTTGTCTAAAATCCTTTGTAGCATCTAAATAGAATTTTAGAGCGTGAACAACATCCAAATTGTGCAACAAACGTTCCTTCTTTGAAACTGGTTTCGGACACAGAGAAGGTACGATAATCTCCTGGTTAATGTTTTTGTTAGAAACAACTTTTGGAAGAAAACCAGGTTTAGTACGTAAAACCACCTTATCTGCATGGAACACCAGATAAGGAGGAGAACACTGCAGAGCAGATAATTCTGAAACTCTTCTAGCAGAAGAAATTGCAACTAAAAACAAAACTTTCCAAGATAATAACTTAATATCAACGGAATGCAAGGGTTCAAACGGAACCCCCTGAAGAACTGAAAGAACTAAATTGAGACTCCAAGGAGGAGTCAAAGGTTTGTAAACAGGCTTAATTCTAACCAGAGCCTGAACAAAGGCTTGAACATCTGGCACAGCGGCCAGCTTTTTGTGAAGTAACACAGACAAGGCAGAAATCTGTCCCTTCAGGGAACTTGCAGATAATCCTTTTTCCAATCCTTCTTGAAGGAAGGATAGAATCCTAGGAATCTTAACCTTGTCCCAAGGGAATCCTTTAGATTCACACCAACAGATATATTTTTTCCAAATTTTGTGGTAAATCTTTCTAGTTACAGGCTTTCTGGCCTGAACAAGAGTATCGATAACAGAATCTGAGAATCCTCGCTTCGATAAGATCAAGCGTTCAATCTCCAAGCAGTCAGCTGGAGTGAAACCAGATTCGGATGTTCGAACGGACCCTGAACAAGAAGGTCTCGTCTCAAAGGTAGCTTCCAAGGAGGAGCCGATGACATATTCACCAGATCTGCGTACCAAGTCCTGCGTGGCCACGCAGGAGCTATCAAGATCACCGACGCCCTCTCCTGATTGATCCTGGCTACCAGCCTGGGGATGAGAGGAAACGGCGGGAACACATAAGCTAGTTTGAAGGTCCAAGGTGCTACTAGTGCATCCACTAGAGCCGCCTTGGGATCCCTGGATCTGGACCCGTAGCAAGGAACTTTGAAGTTCTGACGAGAGGCCATCAGATCCATGTCTGGAATGCCCCACAGCTGAGTGACTTGGGCAAAGATTTCCGGATGGAGTTCCCACTCCCCCGGATGCAATGTCTGACGACTCAGAAAATCCGCTTCCCAATTTTCCACTCCTGGGATGTGGATAGCAGACAGGTGGCAGGAGTGAGACTCCGCCCATAGAATGATTTTGGTCACTTCTTCCATCGCCAGGGAACTCCTTGTTCCCCCCTGATGGTTGATGTACGCAACAGTTGTCATGTTGTCTGATTGAAACCGTATGAACTTGGCCCTCGCTAGCTGAGGCCAAGCCTTGAGAGCATTGAATATCGCTCTCAGTTCCAGAATATTTATCGGTAGAAGAGATTCTTCCCGAGACCAAAGACCCTGAGCTTTCAGGGATCCCCAGACCGCGCCCCAGCCCATCAGACTGGCGTCGGTCGTGACAATGACCCACTCTGGTCTGCGGAATGTCAACCCTCGTGACAGGTTGTCCAGGGACAGCCACCAACGGAGTGAGTCTCTGGTCCTCTGATTTACTTGTATCTTCGGAGACAAGTCTGTATAGTCCCCATTCCACTGACTGAGCATGCACAGTTGTAATGGTCTTAGATGAATGCGTGCAAAAGGAACTATGTCCATTGCCGCTACCATCAACCCGATCACTTCCATGCACTGAGCTATGGAAGGAAGAGGAACGGAATGGAGTATCCGACAAGAGTCTAGAAGTTTTGTTTTTCTGGCCTCTGTCAGAAAAATCCTCATTTCTAAGGAGTCTATTATTGTTCCCAAGAAGGGAACCCTTGTTGACGGAGATAGAGAACTCTTTTCCACGTTCACTTTCCATCCGTGAGATCTGAGAAAGGCCAGGACAATGTCCGTGTGAGCCTTTGCTTGAGGAAGGGACGACGCTTGAATCAGAATGTCGTCCAAATAAGGTACTACAGCAATGCCCCTTGGTCTTAGCACAGCTAGAAGGGACCCTAGTACCTTTGTGAAAATCCTTGGAGCAGTGGCTAATCCGAAAGGAAGCGCCACGAACTGGTAATGTTTGTCCAGGAATGCGAACCTCAGGAACCGATGATGTTCCTTGTGGATAGGAATATGTAGATACGCATCCTTTAAATCCACCGTGGTCATGAATTGACCTTCCTGGATGGAAGGAAGAATAGTTCGAATGGTTTCCATCTTGAACGATGGAACCTTGAGAAACTTGTTTAAGATCTTGAGATCTAAGATTGGTCTGAACGTTCCCTCTTTTTTGGGAACTATAAACAGATTGGAGTAGAACCCCATCCCTTGTTCTCTTAATGGAACGGGATGAATCACTCCCATTTTTAACAGGTCTTCTACACAATGTAAGAATGCCTGTCTTTTTATGTGGTCTGAAGACAACTGAGACCTGTGGAACCTCCCCCTTGGGGGAAGTCCCTTGAATTCCAGAAGATAACCTTGGGAGACTATTTCTAGCGCCCAAGGATCCAGAACATCTCTTGCCCAAGCCTGAGCGAAGAGAGAGAGTCTGCCCCCCACCAGATCCGGTCCCGGATCGGGGGCCAACATTTCATGCTGTCTTGGTAGCAGTGGCAGGTTTCTTGGCCTGCTTTCCCTTGTTCCAGCCTTGCATTGGTCTCCAAGCTGGCTTGGCTTGAGAAGTATTACCCTCTTGCTTAGAGGACGTAGCACTTTGGGCTGGTCCGTTTCTACGAAAGGGACGAAAATTAGGTTTATTTTTTGCCTTGAAAGGCCGATCCTGAGGAAGGGCGTGGCCCTTACCCCCAGTGATATCCGAGATAATCTCTTTCAAGTCAGGGCCAAACAGCGTTTTCCCCTTGAAAGGAATGTTAAGTAGCTTGTTCTTGGAAGACGCATCAGCCGACCAAGATTTCAACCAAAGCGCTCTGCGCGCCACAATAGCAAACCCAGAATTCTTAGCCGCTAACCTAGCCAATTGCAAAGTGGCGTCTAGGGTGAAAGAATTAGCCAATTTGAGAGCATTGATTCTGTCCATAATCTCCTCATAAGGAGGAGGATCACTGTCGACCGCCTTTATCAGCTCATCGAACCAGAAACATGCGGCTGTAGCGACAGGGACAATGCCTGAAATTGGTTGTAGAAGGTAACCCTGCTGAACAAACATCTTTTTAAGCAAACCTTCTAATTTTTTATCCATAGGATCTTTGAAAGCACAACTATCCTCTATGGGTATAGTGGTGCGTTTGTTTAAAGTGGAAACCGCTCCCTCGACCTTGGGGACTGTCTGCCATAAGTCCTTTCTGGGGTCGACCATAGGAAACAATTTTTTAAATATGGGGGGAGGGACGAAAGGAATACCGGGCCTTTCCCATTCTTTATTAACAATGTCCGCCACCCGCTTGGGTATAGGAAAAGCTTCTGGGAGCCCCGGCACCTCTAGGAACTTGTCCATTTTACATAGTTTCTCTGGGATGACCAACTTGTCACAATCATCCAGAGTGGATAATACCTCCTTAAGCAGAATGCGGAGATGTTCCAACTTAAATTTAAATGCAATCACATCAGGTTCAGCTTGTTGAGAAATGTTCCCTGAATCAGTAATTTCTCCCTCAGACAAAACCTCCCTGGCCCCATCAGACTGAGTTAGGGGCCCTTCAGAAATATTAATATCAGCGTCGTCATGCTCTTCAGTATCTAAAACAGAGCAGTCGCGCTTACGCTGATAAGTGTTCATTTTGGCTAAAATGTTTTTGACAGAATTATCCATTACAGCCGTTAATTGTTGCATAGTAAGGAGTATTGGCGCGCTAGATGTACTAGGGGCCTCCTGAGTGGGCAAGACTCGTGTAGACGAAGGAGGGAATGATGCAGTACCATGCTTACTCCCCTCACTTGAGGAATCATCTTGGGCATCATTGTCATTGTCACATAAATCACATTTATTTAAATGAATAGGAATTCTGGCTTCCCCACATTCAGAACACAGTCTATCTGGTAGTTCAGACATGTTAAACAGGCATAAACTTGATAACAAGTACAAAAAACGTTTTAAAATAAAACCGTTACTGTCACTTTAAATTTTAAACTGAAGACACTTTATTACTGCAAATGCGAAAAAACATGAAGGAATTGTTCAAAATTCACCAAATTTTCACCACAGTGTCTTAAAGCCTTAAAAGTATTGCACACCAAATTTGGAAGCTTTAACCCTTAAAATAACGGAACCAGAGCCGTTTTGAACTTTAACCCCTTTACAGTCCCTGGTATCTGCTTTGCTGAGACCCAACCAAGCCCCAAGGGGAATACGATACCAAATGACGCCTTCAGAAAGTCTTTTCTAAGTATCAGAGCTCCTCTCACATGCGACTGCATGCCATGCCTCTCAAAAACAAGTGCGCAACACCGGCGCGAAAATGAGGCTCTGCCTATGCTTTGGGAAAGCCCCTAAAGAATAAGGTGTCTAAAACAGTGCCTGCCGATATTATTATATCAAAGTACCCAGATAAAATGATTCCTCAAGGCTAAATATGTGTTAATAATCAATCGATTTAGCCCAAAAAAAGTCTACAGTCTTAATAAGCCCTTTTTGAAGCCCTTATTTACAATCGTAATAAACATGGCTTACCGGATCCCAGAGGGAAAATGACAGCTTCCAGCATTACATCGTCTTGTTAGAATGTGTCATACCTCAAGCAGCAAGAGACTGCTCACTGTTCCCCCAACTGAAGTTAATTGCTCTCAACAGTCCTGTGTGGAACAGCCATGGATTTTAGTGACGGTTGCTAAAATCATTTTCCTCATACAAACAGAAATCTTCATCTCTTTTCTGTTTCTGAGTAAATAGTACATACCAGCACTATTTCAAAATAACAAACTCTTGATTGAATAATAAAAACTACAGTTAAACACTAAAAAACTCTAAGCCATCTCCGTGGAGATGTTGCCTGTACAACGGCAAAGAGAATGACTGGGGTAGGCGGAGCCTAGGAGGGATCATGTGACCAGCTTTGCTGGGCTCTTTGCCATTTCCTGTTGGGGAAGAGAATATCCCACAAGTAAGGATGACGCCGTGGACCGGACACACCTATGTTGGAGAAACAACTGTTTCTTCAATTTTTAAGCAGCAGAGCAAAGTTTTATAATTAAACTAAACAAAACCACAAACTCTTTGAAAAGAGGTAGAACTAGAAAGAGTTAGACTATCACTGTTAATAACATTCTGTTATTCACTATTTCAGAAACTTTGCATTGAAATGCAAAAATCTCAACATGTCCACATGCTTCTGGCTAAGTCTGGTTTTCTGTTTGCAGCTATAATTCCTGCAGGAGAGAAAAGGCTGTTGAGGTGTATAAGTAGGGTTTTGCCAATTTCACCAAAGTGGGATATTTTTCTTTGTTAGCTCTTCACCAATGCTAAGTGTTTTCTACCTTGGCAAGGGGCCTCTCAATAAAGTAACCCTTGACTTCATTCTAACATAAAAATATCTTGAATATCTATATGCAATGGTAAATAACCAGCTATAAGGTTAGGGGAAATATCTAGTCCGCTCTAAAAATAACGAATTATTGAGGTTGAATCTGGTACATATTATCACAATTTATTAAAAATATAAAAAAACAATAAAAAACAAGATCAAAAGCGCTAAGGACTGTATATCATTAACAGCACAAAGCCTTGCACATTTATTTATACAGAACATATAATCAGCAATAGCAAGCAATACGCTAATAATTGTGCAAACAGATAATAGTGCACATCAATTTAAATAACTCCCATCAGTCTAGGGGCTAGGTGTAAATAACAAGCTCAGCACTATATCATAAAAAGCATAGTTCCAAATCACCAGATTTAATATAAACAATCCAAATGATGACTATTATATCTGGGTTGCACATAAGCCAGGGGTAGTTGTAAACGTATACTGTCCTGAAAAAGTGAAAAGTAGACATCCTTTAGGCTAAGGACATAACCATAAAACACAATACCATATGCAGGAGTTCATTGGAGTGAAGCAGCTGGTGTTGTGCACAGACCAACTAATTGCAAACCGATTAATCGATTATGAGATTCGTTGACAACTATTTTCATAATCGATTATTATCGATTATGCCGATTAGTTGTTGCAGCTCTAGTATATACGTGCAGACACCAATCAGCAGCCAGCTCCCAGTAGTGCATTGCTGCTCCTGAGCCTTCAGAGGTATTATTTTCAACAAACAATACTAATAGAACAAAGCAAATTAGATAGACATTAATTGGAAAGTTGTTTAAAAATGTATGCTCTTTCTGAAACTTTAAAGAAAATATTTGGATTTCATGTACCTTTATTGTTTAAATCTGTGACATTTTAGGGTCATAAATTAAAAACTTAACGTCGCTTCCAGTTTGCTCATTTATTTCTCTCTCTATGCATATAGATTATTATTAATGTTTATTTATAAAGCGCCAACATTTTACGCAACGCTATACAAAGGGTACAATACAGTAAAAAAACTAGACTAGGGCTGCAACAACTAATTGGTAAAAATGATCATAAAAACAGTTGGCCACAAAACTCATTATTGATTAAGAGGTCTGCGGTTAGTTGGTCAGTGTTTAAGAGATCATCGGAGTAAAGCAGTGGGTGCCGTGCAATTGACCAACTAGTCGCAGACCACCTTTTTAACCCCTTAACGACCAACGACGTATGGGGTACGTCCTGCAAAAAAATGCAGTTCAGGACCAAGGACGTACCCCGTACGTCGTTGGTCTTTGAAAGCCCTGGAAGCGATCCTGATCGCTTCCAGCCGCTTTCATGTTATTGCAGTGATGCCTCGATATTGAGGCATCCTGCAATAACAGTTTTGAGCAGTCCGATTTAGAGAGAGCCACTCTGTGGCCCTCTCTGCATCGGCCATTGATCGCGGTGTTCGTTGGTGGGTGGGAGCTTATCCAGGGAGGCGGGTGGGCGGCGATCAATGGAGGAGGGAGGCAGGATCGCGTGTGGGGTGCGTGCCAGAATGCGCGCGTGTGCACGGGAGCGTGCACGAGGGTGGGTGCGCGCGTGTGCGGGTGGGAACCCTACACTATGGAACAATTATAAGGACTCAGTGGGAGAGACTCAGTGGGAGAGAGGGTATAAATAAATAAAATTAGTAATCTGGGAGAGGGTTGGGGGTTGTGGGGGGAGCAGCTACACTACAGAAAATAGTTGTTTTTTTTTAATAAAAATAAACAAAAACGTTTTTAATTTCAAACTGGGTACTGGCAGACAGCTGCCAGTACCCAATATGGCGCACAATAAGGCAGGGGGGGGGGTTAGAGAGCTGTTTGGGGGGGATCAGGGAGGTTGGGGGCTAAGGGGGGATCCTACATAGCAGCATATGTAAATATGCTCAAAAAAAAATAATAGAAAAATAAAAGATAGCTTTTATTTTAGTACTGGCAGACTTTCTGCCAGTACTTAAGATGGCGGGGACAATTGTGGGGTGGGGGAGGGAAGAGAGCTGTTTGGGAGGGATCAGGGGGTGTGATGTGTCAGGTGGGAGGCTGATCTCTACACTAAAGCTAAAATTAACCCTGCAAGCTCCCTACAAGCTACCTAATTAACCCCTTCACTGCTAGCCATAATACTCGTGTGATGCGCAGCGGCATTTAGCGGCCTTCTAATTTCCAAAAAGCAACGCCAAAGCCATATATGTCTGCTATTTCTGAACAAAGGGGATCCCAGAGAAGCATTTACAACCATTTGTGCCATAATTGCACTGTTTGTAAATAATTTCAGTGAGAAACCTAAAATTGTGAAAAATTTAACGTTTTTTTTTATTTGATCGCATTTGGCGGTGAAATGGTGGCATGAAATATACCAAAATTGGCCTAGATCAATACTTGGGGTTGTCTACTACACTACAATAAAGCTAAAATTATCCCTAAAAGCTTCCTACATGCTCCATAATTAACCCCTTCACTGCTGGGCATAATACATGTGTAGTGCGCAGTGGCATTTAGCAGCCTTCTAATTACTAAAAAGCAACGCCAAAGCCATATATGTCTGCTATTTCTGAACAAAGGGGATCCCAGAGAAGAATTTACAACCATTTAAGCCATAATTGCACAAGCTGTTTGTAAATAATTTCAGTGAGAAACCAAAAGTTTGTGAAAAAATTAGTAAAAAACAGAATTTATGCTTACCTGATAAATTACTTTCTCCAACGGTGTGTCCGGTCCACGGCGTCATCCTTACTTGTGGGATATTCTCTTCCCCAACAGGAAATGGCAAAGAGCCCAGCAAAGCTGGTCACATGATCCCTCCTAGGCTCCGCCTACCCCAGTCATTCGACCGACGTAAAGGAGGAATATGCATAGGAGAAATCATATGATACCGTGGTGACTGTAGTTAGAGAAAATAATTCATCAGACCTGATTAAAAAACCAGGGCAGGCCGTGGACCGGACACACCGTTGGAGAAAGTAATTTATCAGGTAAGCATAAATTCTGTTTTCTCCAACATAGGTGTGTCCGGTCCACGGCGTCATCCTTACTTGTGGGAACCAATACCAAAGCTTTAGGACACGGATGATGGGAGGGAGCAAATCAGGTCACCTAGATGGAAGGCACCACGGCTTGCAAAACCTTTCTCCCAAAAATAGCCTCAGAAGAAGCAAAAGTATCAAATTTGTAAAATTTGGTAAAAGTGTGCAGTGAAGACCAAGTCGCTGCCTTACATATCTGATCAACAGAAGCCTCGTTCTTGAAAGCCCATGTGGAAGCCACAGCCCTAGTGGAGTGAGCTGTGATTCTTTCAGGAGGCTGCCGTCCGGCAGTCTCATAAGCCAATCGGATGATGCTTTTAAGCCAAAAAGAGAGAGAGGTAGAAGTTGCTTTTTGACCTCTCCTTTTACCAGAACAAACAACAAACAAAGAAGATGTTTGTCTGAAATCCTTTGTAGCCTCTAAATAGAATTTTAGAGCACGAACTACATCCAAATTGTGTAACAAACGTTCCTTCTTTGAAACTGGATTCGGACACAAAGAAGGCACAACTATCTCCTGGTTAATGTTTTTGTTAGAAACAACTTTCGGAAGAAAACCAGGTTTAGTAAGCAAAACCACCTTATCTGCATGGAACACCAGATAAGGAGGAGAACACTGCAGAGCAGATAACTCTGAAACTCTTCTAGCAGAAGAAATTGCAACCAAAAACAAAACTTTCCAAGATAGTAACTTAATATCTACGGAATGTAAGGGTTCAAACGGAACCCCTTGAAGAACTGAAAGAACTAAATTGAGACTCCAAGGAGGAGTCAAAGGTTTGTAAACAGGCTTGATTCTAACCAGAGCCTGAACAAAAGCTTGAACATCTGGCACAGCCGCCAGCTTTTTGTGAAGTAAAACAGATAAAGCAGAAATCTGTCCCTTCAAAGAACTTGCAGATAATCCTTTCTCCAAACCCTCTTGTAGAAAGGATAGAACCTTAGGAATTTTTATCTTGTTCCATGGGAATCCTTTAGATTCACACCAACAGATATATTTTTTCCATATTTTATGGTAAATTTTCCTAGTTACAGGCTTTCTAGCCTGAATAAGAGTATCAATGACAGAATCTGAAAACCCACGATTTGATAAAATCAAGCGTTCAATCTCCAAGCAGTCAGTTGGAGTGAAGCCAGATTCGGATGTTCGAATGGACCTTGAACAAGAAGGTCCTGTCTCAAAGGTAGCTTCCATGGTGGAGCCGATGACATATTCACCAGGTCTGCATACCAAGTTCTGCGTGGCCACGCAGGAGCTATCAAGATCACCGAAGCCCTCTCCTGATTGATCCTGGCTACCAGCCTGGGAATGAGAGGAAACGGTGGGAATACATAAGCTAGGTTGAAGGTCCAAGGCGCTATTAGTGCATCTACTAGAGTCGCCTCGGGATCCCTGGATCTGGACCCGTAGCAAGGAACCTTGAAGTTCTGACGAGACGCCATCAGGTCCATGTCTGGAATGCCCCATAATTGAGTTATTTGGGCAAAAATTTCCGGATGGAGTTCCCACTCCCCCGGATGGAAAGTCTGACGACTCAGAAAATCCGCTTCCCAATTTTCCACTCCTGGGATGTGGATTGCAGACAAGTGGCAGGAGTGATTCTCCGCCCATTGAATTATTTTGGTCACTTCCTCCATCGCCAGGGAACTCCTTGTTCCTCCCTGATGGTTGATATATGCAACAGTCGTCATGTTGTCTGATTGAAACCTTATGAATTTGGCCTTTGCTAGTTGAGGCCAAGCTTTGAGAGCATTGAATATCGCTCTCAGTTCCAGAATGTTTATCGGGAGAAGAGATTCTTCCCGAGACCATAGACCCTGAGCTTTCAGGGGTTCCCAGACCGCGCCCCAGCCCACCAGACTGGCGTCGGTCCTGACAATGACCCACTCTGGTCTGCGGAAGCTCATTCCCTGTGACAGGTTGTCCAGGGTCAGCCACCAACGGAGTGAATCTCTGGTTCTTTGATCTACTTGGATCGTCGGAGACAAGTCTGTATAATCCCCATTCCACTGTCTGAGCATGCACAGTTGTAATGGTCTTAGATGAATTCGTGCAAAAGGAACTATGTCCATTGCCGCAACCATCAAACCTATTACTTCCATGCACTGCGCTATGGAAGGAAGAAGAACAGAATGAAGTACTTGACAAGAGCTTAGAAGTTTTGATTTTCTGGCCTCTGTCAGAAAAATCTTCATTTCTAAGGAGTCTATTATTGTTCCCAAGAAGGGAACTCTTGTTGACGGGGACAGAGAACTTTTTTCTATGTTCACTTTCCACCCGTGAGATCTGAGAAAGGCTAGGACAATGTCCGTATGAGCCTTTGCTTTTGACAGAGAGGACGCTTGAATCAGTATGTCGTCCAAGTAAGGTACTACTGCAATGCCCCTTGGTCTTAGCACCGCTAGAAGGGACCCTAGTACCTTTGTGAAAAACCTTGGAGCAGTGGCTAATCCGAATGGAAGTGCCACAAACTGGTAATGCTTGTCCAGAAAGGCGAACCTTAGGAACCGATGATGTTCCTTGTGGATAGGAATATGTAGATACGCATCCTTTAAATCCACCGTGGTCATGAATTGACCTTCCTGGATGGTAGGAAGAATTGTTCGAATGGTTTCCATTTTGAACGATGGAACCCTGAGAAATTTGTTTAGAATCTTGAGATCTAAAATTGGTCTGAATGTTCCCTCTTTTTTGGGAACTATGAACAGATAGGAGTAAAACCCCATCCCTTGTTCTCCTAATGGAACAGGATGAATCACTCCCATTCTTAACAGGTCTTCTACACAATGTAAGAATGCCTGTCTTTTTATTTGGTTTGAAGACAATTGAGACCTGTGGAACCTTCCCCTTGGGGGTAGTTCCTTGAATTCCAGGAGATAACCTTGAGAAACTATTTCTAGTGCCCAAGGATCCTGAACATCTCTTGCCCAAGCCTGAGCAAAGAGAGAGAGTCTGCCCCCCACCAGATCCGGTCCCGGATCGGGGGCCAACACTTCATGCTGTTTTAGTAGCAGTGGCAGGTTTCTTGGCCTGCTTACCCTTGTTCCAGCCTTGCATCGGTCTCCAGGCTGGTTTGGTTTGAGAACTATTACCCTCTTGCTTAGAGGGTGTAGAATTTGAGGCTGGTCCGTTTCTGCGAAAGGGACGAAAATTTGGCTTATTTTTAGCCTTAAAAGACCTATCCTGAGGAAGGGCGTGGCCCTTTCCCCCAGTGATGTCTGAAATAATCTCTTTCAAGTCAGGGCCAAACAGCGTTTTACCCTTGAAAGGGATGTTAAGCAATTTGTTCTTGGAGGACACATCCGCTGACCAAGACTTTAGCCAAAGCGCTCTGCGCGCCACAATAGCAAAACCTGAATTTTTCGCCGCTAATCTAGCTAATTGCAAAGTGGCGTCTAAGATAAAAGAGTTAGCCAATTTAAGTGCTTGAACTCTGTCCATAACCTCCTCATACGAAGATTCTTTATTGAGCGACTTTTCTAGTTCTTCGAACCAGAAACACGCTGCTGTAGTGACAGGAACAATGCATGAAATTGGTTGTAGAAGGTAACCTTGCTGAACAAACATCTTTTTAAGCAAACCCTCTAATTTTTTATCCATAGGATCTTTGAAAGCACAACTATCTTCTATAGGGATAGTAGTGCGTTTGTTTAGAGTAGAAACCGCCCCCTCGACCTTGGGGACTGTCTGCCATAAGTCCTTTCTGGGGTCGACCATAGGAAATAATTTCTTAAATATAGGGGGAGGAACAAAAGGTATGCCGGGCCTTTCCCATTCCTTATTTACAATGTCCGCCACCCGCTTGGGTATAGGAAAAGCATCGGGACCTCTAGGAACTTGTCCATCTTACATAATTTCTCTGGAATGACCAAATTGTCACAATCATCCAGAGTAGATAACACCTCCTTAAGCAGAGCGCAGAGATGTTCTAATTTAAATTTAAATGTAATAACATCAGATTCAGCTTGTTGAGAAATTTTTCCTGAATCTGAAATTTCTCCCTCAGACAAAACCTCCCTCCTGGCCCCTTCAGATTGGTGTGAGGGTATGTCAGAACCATTATCATCAGCGTCCTCATGCTCTTCAGTATCTAAAACAGAGCAATCGCGCTTTCTCTGATAAGTGGGCATTTTGGACAAAATGTTTTTAATAGAATTATCCATTACAGCCGTTAATTGTTGCATAGTAAGAAGGATTGGCGCACTAGATGTACTAGGGACCTCTTGTGTGGGCAAGACTGGTGTAGACACAGAAGGGGATGATGCAGTACCATGCTTACTCCCCTCACTTGAGGAATCATCTTGGGCAACATCATTATCAGTGGCATCATTGTCCCTACTTTGTTTGGACACTATGTCACATTCATCACATATATTTAAATGGGGAGGAACCTTGGCTTTCAAACATACAGAACATCGTCTATCTGATGGTTCAGACATGTTAACAGGCATAAACTTGATAACAAAGCACAAAAAACGTTTTAAAATAAAACCGTTACTGTCACTTTAAATTTTAAACTGAACACACTTTATTACTGAATATGTGAAAAAGTATGAAGGAATTGTTCAAAATTCACCAAAATTTCACCACAGTGTCTTAAAGCCTTAAAAGTATTGCACACCAAATTTGAAAGCTTTAACTCTAAAAATAACGGAACCGGAGCCGTTTTTACATTTAACCCCTATACAGTCCCTGGTATCTGCTTTGCTGAGACCCAACCAAGCCCAGAGGGGAATACGATACCAAATGACGCCTTCAATAAGCTTTTTCAGTGGTTCTTAGCTCCTCACACATGCATCTGCATGCCTTGCTTTCCAAAAACAACTGCGCATTAGTGGCGCGAAAATGAGGCTCTGCCTATGACTAGAAAAGGCCCCCAGTGAAAAAGGTGTCCAATACAGTGCCTGCCGTTTTTTTAATACATCCCCAAGATTATAAGAACTATTTATAGTTATAATCCACTAAATATCCTTATAAAGTAATTGTTTTAGCCCAGAAAAATGTCTACCAGTCTTTAAAGCCCTTGTGAAGCCCTTTATTCTTATACTAAACTAAGAAAATGGCTTACCGGTTCCCATAGGGAAAATGACAGCTTCCAGCATTACCAAGTCTTGTTAGAAATGTGTCATACCTCAAGCAGCAAAGTCTGCCCACTGTTTCCCCCAACTGAAGTTACTTCATCTCAACAGTCCTGTGTGGAAACAGCCATCGATTTTAGTAACGGTTGCTAAAATCATCTTCCTCTTACAAACAGAAATCTTCATCTCTTTTCTGTTTCAGAGTAAATAGTACATACCAGCACTATTTTAAAATAACAAACTCTTGATTGAAGAATAAAAACTACATTTAAACACCAAAAAACTCTTAACCATCTCCGTGGAGATGTTGCCTGTGCAACGGCAAAGAGAATGACTGGGGTAGGCGGAGCCTAGGAGGGATCATGTGACCAGCTTTGCTGGGCTCTTTGCCATTTCCTGTTGGGGAAGAGAATATCCCACAAGTAAGGATGACGCCGTGGACCGGACACACCTATGTTGGAGAAAAGTGAACGATTTTTTGTATTTAATCGCATTTGGCGGTGAAATGGTGGCATGAAATATACCAAAATGGGCCTAGATGAATACTTTGGGATGTCTACTAAAAAAAAAATATATACATGTCAAGGATATTCAGAGATTCCTGAAAGATATTAGTGTTCTAATGTAACTAGCGCTAATTTTGAAAAATAATGGTTTGGAAATAGCAAAGTGCTACTTGTACTTATTGCCCTATAACTTACAAAAAAAGCAAAGAACATGTAAACATTGGGTATTTCTAAACTCAGGACAAAATTTAGAAACTATTTAGCACGGGTGTTTTTTGGTGGTTGTAGATGTGAAACAGATTTTGGCGGTCATAGTTAGAAAAAGTGTGTTTTTTTCAATTTTTTCCTCATATTTTATAATTTTTTTATAGTAAATTATAAGATATGATGAAAATAATGGTATCTTTAGAAAGTCCATTTAATGGCGAGAAAAACGGTATATAATATGTGTGGGTACAGTAAATGAGTAAGAGGAAAATTACAGCTAAACACAAACACCGCAGAAATGTAAAAATAGCCCTGGTCCCAAACGGACAGAAAATGGAAAAGTGCTGTGGTCATTAAGGGGTTAATAATGAGTTTCGTTGACAACTATATTTATGATTAAACTTACCTATTAGTAGCCGTAGCCCTAAATGAAACTATACAATGTACATTACTACAGTTACATTGACAAAAGAGGAGGAGAGCCCTGCCCTTGAGCACAATCAGTTGTAGATGCACTTTTATACAAAGTGAGCTACAGTTAGAGAGGCTCTCAAGCTTACAATCTAAAGGAGAAAAACAAATACACAACACAGCAGGAGAGGGGAGAGAACTACAATACTATAACAATGGTTTTGTTTTATTTTATGATGTGTGATAGCTGGAGGAAGGATAGAATACAAAGCAGCTATACGTTATGGTGTTACCTTGCAGTCAGGTGAAGTGACACTTGCACCTGATCTCACTTAAAAGGGGGGGAGGATATATATATATATAAATTATAAACAACTGCAAGTATGGCTTGAGTCAATGATTTGACCCCAACATAACACTACTGTGTGCTGAATAATCACTGGGCTATAGCATTGTTGCAAATGTGTTACGCAGCAGTAATCTAACGAGAGAGAGATTTCTCTCTCTGAGTCAGAAGTATCTGATACATTAAAAAAACTCTAATACTCTTCTCTTGAAAGCAGTCCAGAAGATCCTGCTACTCCCAGAGGCAGAACTTTTTTTCCACTTTCTGCAATAAGGTGGTTTTTTTTGTTTGTTTTTTTTAAAGTGAAACATTTTCTGCAAGTCATTGTGAAATAAAATCAAAATTTTAATACAGCACCAGCTCCATTGCAATGTGTTGATTAACCGGAGAATAAAGTAACTCATGCCCTATATAGAGCACACTTCTCTTGCAACTTGGCTTGCTGGCTGTGATTACTGTCACGCCTTTGGGATTTGTTTGCAGTAGCAATATAATTGTTACTATATTCCTGTTCCACACTCGCTGGAATATCCCATAGTCGGAACGCTTCCTGAGCAGAAAGGAGTACCCCAAGACGATATCGTTGATCTGAGGGTTGTTCTCTTCCTGGAAGTACGTGACCAGACTGAGGGAGCTCTCTGAACGGAAGGATTGATAATAAGAGTAAATTAGAAAGTTGCTTAAAATTGCATGCTGGGAGTTCCGGGGGAGGAGCCCAGGTGTGTGGTCACAAGATACACCTGCTCTGAATTACCTACCCTTCAAGCTCTTGGCGAGTAACTTCCGCCTAAAGCCCTAGACCCTGGGCGGCTTGTTCAGCTCACTAACTACCGCTACTGGAACTCCATTAAGTGCCAAGCCATTGCACTAAAACTGCTAACTAGCAGTAGAAAGGTCCTACGCTTGCTCAGCTATTTGAAATTCCTCCAAGTGTAATATTACCTTACTGTTCTGTGTACTTTCTTATGAGAGCAACATGAGGAATAAAATATTGGAGAAGTACACCTATACATTCAACAACAGCATAGTGGCCTCACTACGCGTGGGTGCACACTTTGAGAGACTGGTTCTGTACCGGACAAGATTTACCCGCAGTAAATAGAGACACAAGGACCCTTCACAATTGGAACTATATTTGCTTCAAGGAATCTTTTTTATACAATCGGAAGCTGTCCCAGTCCAACTAAGGGAACCCGGTAGTACCGGACGCCAGCTTTCCACGGCTCACCTGTTATTTCCCTTTCATCCTTTCCTCCTGGGTGCTTTGTTCAAGGGCCTGGACTGGGTCGCTCTCACTCAATACAAGTTGCGGCTTGCCTGCTGAATTGGGAGATGCGGATCCTGCGACTAAGTCCTGTGCCGTCCTCTGCTGATGCGCTGTAGCCCCCTCCCACCGATGTTGCGTGAGGGGTGAGGATTCCGCTTCCTGATCCGAGGTATTGCTGCGACCGTCGGGTCGCTCTGTTTGGTTCCCGTGAGGACTCCACAGCTACCAATATCACAGAAGGCTCATCTACTGGGACTAATTGGGCTATACTCCCCTCTCCACCGATGCTGCGCAGGGGGAGACAGCCCACAGAAGAAGTTAACGAATTCGAACATCGGCTCTCCATAGAAAAGGGAAGGGTAAAGTAGCAGTTGGACCTGAGTCCGTTATTTTTCTTGTTTTACCTTTCCCTTCTTCACTGCTTGTAAACACCTGGGAGGAATTATAATCTATAAAGACATTGCTCAAAGACTCTTGCTTGTGTATTAACATAAAACTGGGACATTCTTTTCACAATTATTGTACCACTCAATAAGAGGTCTATTATAGTATGGAGGTAATTGTTATATGGCTGGTTGAAAAATGATGTGACTGGGAAAAAAGAAAGGGAAAAAAAAAGAAAAGGGGAAAGAACAACTAAGGGACAAAAGAGAGGAGAAAAGGGATACGGAAAAGGATAGGGCAAGCTGGGAGAAAAAGGCTGATTCAAGTATAATTGCTAGACAATTGTAAAACAAAATTCTTGCCCCCTAGCTGAGCTCATATACTAATCTTAAGATACATATTATCAGACATAAAACTCCCTATTTATTCCTGAAGTTTCACGCTAATGCAAATCCTGATATTGTTTAAAACTACATTCTTTAGGACTGTATTTTGTATTTTTCAAATATAAAGGGAAATTTTCTCAATGAAGATGGTTTCAGTCCCACTGCTGAAAGTATTAACTATGTAAATAATTATAGACTGTTGAAATAATAGTGTTGTTTACTTAAACATTGGTGGAAAGTAATATATATAGAATACGCTTATTCTTATTATAGACAGAGGTTCTCGGTCACCTTCTAGTTCTGAAAGGCTTATAAAGATTTAATTCATCTAAAGAGGTCTAGGTCCTAAAATTAAGAACAACAACATACTAGTAATACAATTATTTTTTTTGAGATTTATTTTTAGACAGAATCTATCTCAGTGGCAATTATAGGTACTGTTTCTTAATTTCCATTGCTCTTTTCTTCCTTCCCGCCCATACACTAACTCACTTTCACTTGGTTGCAGACGCCCCATACCTTACTCACCCCCACATACCCCACCCTCCTTCCCTACCCCTCACCATTTTGTTTTTGTTCTACCCCTAAAAGAGGGGTTTTTCACTTAAATCCTATCTCCACTCCATTCATTGTTACACCCCTGTACCTTTTTACAACCATAAACACATGGATACATTTTTACATCCTCACTCCAAAAACACACCTTCCCCAATGGCGGCTAGATCAAGAGATAAACGGAATAAGGCTACTGCAGACCCTGCCGCTGAGCCACTCTCATCCATTAGCAATACCCAAACATCAATTGAATCTATAGATATTGAATCTCTAGTCTCCAAAATATCGGAAGCCCTCTCACCTAAATTTGAAACGCTAAGAAACGAGATCAAATCAGATATAGTACACCTAACATCAGAAGTCAGACAATTTGCAGGCAGGCTCACAGAGGCAGAGCAAAGGATATCTGATCTTGATGACAACATGATAGAATATAATGCTAAAGCTGAAACCTCAAATAATATCCTTTTAAAATTACAAAATAAAATTGAAGACCTAGAGAACCGGGCACGCAGGAATAACCTTAGGATAATAGGGGTCCCCGAGGACAGACAATATGATGATTTATTTAAGTTACTTACGGTAACAATCCCGCAGCTCTTAAAGATCTCAGAGAACTTCCCTAAAACATTTATTGAAAGAGTACATATAATTGGCCCTGTCTATTCTTCTAAAACAAATGCTAGACCCAGGCCAATCATTGTCACATTTCTAAATTACCAAGATAAGGTTACATTCCTACAATCTTTCCATAAATGTCAGCCCGTATTCTTAGGGGATGCTAAAATCCTGCTCTTTCAGGACTACTCAATGGAGACAGTTAATAAAAGAAGGGAAATTACTCCAATGTGTACAAAGTTCATTCAACAGGGAATAAGGGCAAACATTTTGTATCCTGCTAGACTTAAGGTATATGTAGAGAATCAGTCATTTGTCTTTGATACCCCAGCTGATGCTGGAAAATTTTATGCTGAAAAATTCACTACAGATTAACAGACCATAATTGATATAGATGTTATATTTAACATAATTATTGTTTAAATATGAATAAGGATCTTTCTACTAAGGGTATCGAGAGTCTAGAAGGTTCTAGTCCTCTCAAAAATTGGGCTCCCCCTCCCTCCAATCACCCCTCCTTCCCCCCCCCTTTTTTTTTTTTCTTCTCTTTTTTCTTCTCAATAAATAATAGACATGCCAAGCAGAGTTAAGATCACCTCATGGAACATAGGTGGCCTTACGTCCCCCATCAAAAGGAAAACCATATTAAACATACCTGAAGAGAATTAACACCTCTATTGTATTTTTGCAAGAAACACATTTGAGAACTGAAGAGGTTCTCAAGCTCAAATCTTCATGGGTTCAAGAGGTCTTCTCTCCAAGTATTAAGAGGAAGGGGGGAGTGGCTATTCTTGTAAGTAAAAATATTAAATACCAGGTAATACAGATAGATTCTGACTCTGAAGGGAGATTCATACTTTTAAAAATTAAGATTGATAATACGTTATACACACTTTGTAATATATATGCTCCAAATGTTTTTAATCTATCCTTTTGGGAAGCAGTACAAGCTAGGCTCATGATGTGTGCTGAAGGATACCTGATAATGGGCGGGGACTTTAATATGACCCCTAAATGCCCGCTAGATAGGCTAAGACAGGATCGTGTCCCTAAAAAAACTAAGAGAGACAAACTGGAATCAAAACTTTTTTCCAGAATAATGGTAAATTTAAAAGTCTGTGATATATGGAGACTTCAAAATCCTGACTCCTGTGAGTATACTTGCCTCTCAAAAGCACACAAGTCTCTTTCAAGGATAGATCTACTCTTACTGGATGAGAGGCTATGTAAGTCACAGGTGCGGGCTCAAATACTTCCCATAGCCATCGAAAGGGGTTCCCAATCGATAGATCATATAAATATTGAAGGCCAGATAGTTAACACGACTGAAGAACTTTTACAATTATTCTCTAAGTATTACTTTGATTTATATTCTCTGCGAACGTCTAATATACAGGCACGTGACGAATTTTGGAACAAAATTACTTTTCCCACATTACATTCTGAAATCCTTCAGGACTTATATGCCCCAATTACTGAAACAGAAGTAGCTAAAGCAATCTTAACACTGCCTCACAATAAGGCACCAGGCCCAGATGCATTACCGAATGAATTTTACCAAGCTTTAAATACCTCTATTACACCATATCTAACCACTTTATTTAACTCTCTATATATAGAAGGAAAAGACCCAACTCCTAGCTTTTCTGCTTCTTATACTACTTTGATATTGAAGCCAGGGAAGGACCCAACAAAAAAAGAATCATATAGGCCCATTGCATTACTCAACACAGATTATAAAATCTTAACTTCTATACTAGCACATAGACTTCAAATTATACTGCCCTCTATTATTCATACAGACCAAGCTGGGTTCATACAGAATAGAAATTCTGCCTCAAAAATACGCGAACTTTTTCTTCTTATTGATTACTTCAGAGCGCTGGAGCCTCGGGAATTGGGGAGGGAAGAGGGCACCCCTGACAAGGTAATAATATCAATGGATGCTCAAAAAGCTTTTGATTCTGTTCACCATGATTACCTTATTTATACTTTACATAAGTTTGGATTGAAGGAGAACTTCACCAAGTTTGTTAGTAATCTTTATCAAAATGCTACTACAAAGATAATGGTGAACGGCAATATGTCACAAGATATAGAACTACAACGTGGTACTAGACAGGGGTGCCCTCTCTCCCCCCTCCTTTTTGATCTTGCCATAGAGCCTCTTGCTATTTCCATAAGACATCAAATTGATGGAATAAAGATAGGAAGGAAAGAGATTAAGATCGCTCTATATGCGGGCGACGTTCTCATTTACATGGCTAATACAAGAACAAATATACCTAAACTCCTAAATATAGTACAACAGTTTGGGTCCTTCTCAGGATACAAGGTTAACAATACAAAATCTGAATTATTTTGGATTACCCAGACAAAAGATTCATTGGTAAAAATCCCCTTTCACATAGCTCACAATTCCTTCTGCTACCTGGGCATTAACATTTCTCATGATCCAGGTACTTGGTATTCCCTCAATATTATTCCAATAATAAACAAAATTAAAGACTCCCTCAAAAATTGGCAAAATTTTCCGTTATCTTTATCAGGACGAATAGCTGCCTATAAGATGATGCTCCTACCTAAACTTTTATACACGATACAGAATATTCCTCTTTTTATTAAACGGAAAGACATTGATTTCCTTAACTCTATTCTCAGATCATTTATATGGCAGAACAGAAAACCCAGGATTTCTCTTTCAAAATTATCTCTCCCATTGAAATATGGTGGTCTCGCTCTTCCAGACATACAAGCATATAACCAAGCTTTTCTAGCTCGCACAGTTATTGAC
This sequence comes from Bombina bombina, assembly GCF_027579735.1. Taxonomy (NCBI): domain Eukaryota; kingdom Metazoa; phylum Chordata; class Amphibia; order Anura; family Bombinatoridae; genus Bombina; species Bombina bombina. The sequence goes on from NC_069500.1 coordinate 1,301,179,442, forward strand.
TGGGTATACTCAAAGAATTATGTAACAGACAACGATCTGGAAAAAAACATAACCTATCCCCTAAACCCAATAGCACTCATACACACTGATGCCAACCAGATTCCGAATGAAATTAAGAAGTTAAAATCTATATATAATCCTATTCTTGCGTGGAAAAAGATCTGTGTTTCATTAAAGGTAGAGCACCACGTTTCTAGGTATATCCCATTTTTGGGTAACCCTCAGTTTGAAGCTGGAATACAGGCAGGAGTATTTAGGGAATGGAAAATATTAGGCCTCAGTAATATACATCAGATTCTTGATTTTGAAAGAAGATGTGTTAAATCATTTGAAACTTTGAGATTAGAATTTAATATACCACATAAAAATTTCTTTGCCTATCTCCAGGCAAGACACTATGCTTTAAAACTCACTTATGAATATGGATGGAATTGGTCCCTAGAGTGTGTTGGAAACTGGCTTGCTGTCGCCAAACTGGGATGTATGTCAATTGCACCTGGATACCATATGATGGTATCAGTAAAGGGAGCAAAAAATGTTGAGGCAACCCAGAACAAGTGGAGTGCTCTGATCAAACAACCTTTAGACCCCCCACTGCTCTACTTATCAATACAAGAGACTGCTCGTGTCACTCTCTCCTCCTCCTGGAGGGAATCTCATCTTAAATTGCTATACATTACCTACTTTACCCCTGAAAAAGGATATAGATGTGGGAGTAATAGCTTTATTTCCTGCCCAAAATGCTCTCTCCCGATGGCAGACCTCCAGCACATGTTATGGGCCTGCCCAAAAATTAGAAATTTCTGGTTCAAGATTCAATTCTGGCTGAATAAAATATTAGCTCCTTCTCGTATAATTTTATCATTAAAAATAATAGTTTTTTTATTTCATAATTCTAGCAATAACGAAGGAAATAATAAGAAAATTATCAACATGACTATATTGGCAGCTAGACATCTTATTTTTAAGTAAATGGAAACAGAGAACAACTCCTAGCATAGCTGAAACTAAAAATTATTTAAAAAAACAATATACTGGAACAAATTGATACAGACCCAGATAATGAGCGAGATATTAGAAAACTATTCTTGAAATGGTCACTGTTTATTAAAGATTTACCATCTAGTGAAGTTGAGTTCCTGATTTACCCCTTTAGGAACTCAGAACTGGTTATGTTGGGTATGTGGTAATAATAAATTTCTTTTTTTTTTTTTTTCTTTTTTTTCTTCTTTTCATGCGTTAATAGAGGGACAGGGTGAGGGAGTAGAGGGGGGAGAAATAGAGGGAGGAAAAAAAATCAGAAAAGAACTCCAATTCAGAATACGTAAAGTATAATTTATTGTTTTCTTTTTTTTTTTTCTTTGTTTTGAGAATCAAATATGCCTGAGAATATAAGGCTCAAATTATCTTGTTTATTATGTATTTCTTAGCTTCTCATAATGTTTGTACCTGTTTTAAAGCATTGTGTTGAACGAAATTGTATTCTGGAAAGGATCTAAATAAAATATTGAAAAAAAAAATAATTGCATGCTGTATTTAAATCATGAAAAAAAACATTTTGGTTCAGTGTCCCTTCAACTATAATTACTGTTACATGTCCAATGGCCCAGATGTACAAAAACAAATGTACCTGCTAAGAAGCCTGTGGGCTGTGTGAGTGAAGGTCATGTACTCACCTGGGTAACACTTAATCTACTGTGCTTACCCAGCTGTATATACCTAGAGTCCAGTAGAAGAGCCCATCTAAGTTAACGGATACTAGATCTTTCCTAGGAAGTATTCCGAGGCGGCCAACAGGAGGAGGCTGCAGGACCAGTGCCAGCAACCCCTGAGGCAGGCTAGTGAAAAACTCCCACAAGAGGATTACTTTTACCGCCTATGGTACTCTTCTACACCACTCTGCTATTTTCTTGGTTCTCTAAAGGGTATAACTGACTTCACAGCAGTTTGAGTACCCAATTCAACTAAGGAGTTTAAGAACCTCACATTTTCACCTCTTCCTGTAAAGGCAAAAACTAAGACTGAGGTGAATCTGGAAGTTGGAGGGATTAAAGCTTTTGGTGATGTGTAGTTTTTGCCTGCCTACTGGTGGAGAGGAGCTGTATCCCATATGTTATGGCTCGTTGACTCACCACCTTATGAACGAAAAGAAAATATGTCCGAAACAGCTTCCTTAACATGTCTCATCCGTCACACAAACGCTACAGTCCAGCCCAGCAGAAGCACTGATCCCTCCTCCAGGGGGTGAACCAGGAAGCGTCACTTCAGTGTCACAGGATGTAACAATACCGCCACCATTTTACTTGTTTCTTGGTTTGTTGTAAGATGTCCGCAGACTTGGAAGGTGGCGAGCTGATGTTTTGGACAGTTAAATGCATTTTTTAATGCAAAATGTAGGTTTAAAAAAATATTTTAACACATGACTAGTAAACTACAGTGATATTTTTCAACCCCCGGTATGTAATGAAAGTTGTATTGTGCACTTTATTGACACAGTTGTAACTAATTATACAAGGTAGTATATGATTGGTTGTGCACAGGGTAGGTTGGGACTTTACATGTCTATAAATTCAGTCACTTGTTCATTTTGTTTGTCTGAGGAACATTGTGAAAGGGAAGGAGGGAGAGGGGGGGAAGCTACACTACAGAAAAAATGGGTATAAAATAAATTAAAAAAAATAATAATTAACAAACAGGGTACTGGCACACACCTGCCAGTACCCAAGATGGCGGCAGACAGGTAGAGGGGGGAATCAGGGAGGTTGGGGGCTAAGGGGGGGATCCTACACTGAAGAATATATATTTAAAAAATAAAAAAGCCTTTTATTTTAGTACTGGCAGACTTTCTGCCAGTACTTAAGATGGCGGTGACAATTGTGGGGTGGGAGGTTATTTAACTAGCAAAAAAGAAAAGAACATGTAAACATTGTGTATTTCTAAACTTAGGAAAAAATTAAGTAACTATTTAGCATGGGTGTTTTTTGGTGGTTGTAGGTGTGCAACAGATTTTGGGGCTCAAAGTTAGAAAAAGTGTGTTATTTTTCAATTTTTTCCATCATATTTTATAATTGTTTATAGAAATTATATGATATGATGAAAACAATGGTATCTTTAGAAAGTCTACTTAATGGAGAGAAAAACAGTATATAATATGTGTGGGTACAGTAAATGAGTAAGAGGAAAATTACAGCTAAACACAAACACCGCAGAAATGAAAAATAGCTCTGGCCCTTAACGGTAAGAAAATTGAAAAATGGTCTTGTTACTAAGGGGTTAAATAAAATAAAAAATATTTAAATTATTTTTTTAAATTAAATGCTTTTTGAGGAAAAAAAAAATCTATCAAAAGATAGTTTCTATTTAAGATACATTATAAATCTAAAGGTTAATCATCCTAAAATATAGATTAGTTTTTAACTATATAGCAAGATGCTGTATAATTAGTGCCTGTAATGTTTAATTTTTTTGGTAAATTAATTCCATTAATCCATTCACAATATGATACTCTCCCAGAGGTTTCAGTGAGATTATTTTGGGCTTTCCAAGATAATTATCACATATTATTAGTTTTGTAGTTCTCAAAACAATAAATTTGAGCAGAAATAACATGCCCTTCTTCACAGCAAAAAAATTATAAAATAAACAAACATACAGAGTAGAGTAATAGATCATAAAGGGACATAATCATGAAAGCAAACTTCTGGGTTTCAGATAGAGCATACCATTTTCAGATTTACTTCTATTATCAAAATCGCTTTATTCTATTGGTATCCTTTATTGAAGGTGAGCAATGCTCTACTGGGATCTAGCTGAACATGTTGGGTGAGACAGTGACAGGTAGCTCACAGTAGTGTATTGCTTCTGAGCCTACCTATGTATGCTTTTCAACAATAGATACCAAAAGAAGAAGCAATTATATAATATATATATAATATATATATATATATATATATATATATATATATATATATATATATTTTTATATATATATATATATTTATGTATAATTATATATATATATATATATATATATATATATATATATATATATAATTATACATAAATATATATATATATATATATATATATATATATATATATATATATATATATATATATATATATATATATATATATATATATAATCAGTGATGTGCAGTCACTAGCGGCAGGTGAGGCAGAGCTTCACCTCTCATATGGGCAAAATATATTTTTTTTTATTGGCTTTAAAAAAAAAAATTTTTTCACAGCTACATGTTGTACAATGGAGAGGCACAAGCAGGTCTGCCCACCCTTACACAACATGCTGCGCCACCTACTGGATGAAAGTGGTTAAGATCATTGCATGGCACATAACTGCTTATTTGAGGCAGTCCTATTTGGGCTGACCCAATCCAGTGAGAGGCATTAGTAAGTGGAACTTAGGGTTGGGGCTGGATGTTAAATTATATAAAACAAAACAAAAACGGAAAAAAAAAAAACTTTCATTTATTTTTGTTGCTGTCCTGTGAAGCTGCCAGCTTTGCTAAAGTGAAAAAGAGAGTTCTGTACTACCCCTCCAAGTGCAGTGGAATGTGCCACTGTCACTTCCTTATAGAGCAGGAAGAGATGCAGACTTGCAGAGAGAGCAGTGTTTTAGCCACATTGTATTGAAGTTCTACAACCTTAGATTTTGCTGAAAGGGATTCTGTTAGTGAAAATGATAATTTAATGAATGTGGTTTAGTGTTTTTTGTTTTTTTACTCTTTTACAGCAGTTTAAGGATCGTTTTTGTATTTTGTTTATTAAAAATTTACACCCACCCACTACCTTAGCAGCTTGCCTCTGTACTTCACACTAATTTATAGTCTCACTTTCTGAACTCTTTGTAGCTCTGCTGTTTTATTACTTAAAAATCCAGTGGTCCCTCTTCCCCCCCCCCCCTTGTGTGTGTGTGTCTCTCTCTCTATCTATCCATCCATCTCTCTCCTTATGTGTCGTTCTCCCCCATGGTCTCTTTCTCTCTCTGTCTCTCTTCCTCCCCCTCTGACTCTCTCATACCTTATGTGTCTCTCTAACCCTCTGTGTGTGATTGTGTCTCTCTCTCTAACCCTCTGTGTGTGATTGTGTCTCTCTCTCTTTCTCTCTCTCTCTCTCTCTCTCTCTAACCCTCTGTGTGTGATTGTGTCTCTCTCTCTCTCTAACCCTCTGTGTGTGATTGTCTCTCTCTCTCTCTCTCTCTCTAACCCTCTGTGTGTGATTGTGTCTCTCTCTCTTTCTCTAACCCTCTGTGTGTGATTGTGTCTCTCTCTCTCTCTTTCTCTAACCCTCTGTGTGTGATTGTGTCTCTCTCTCTCTCTCTCTTTCTCTAACCCTCTGGGTGTGAGTGTGTCTCTCTCTTTCTCTCTCTCTAACCCTCTGTGTGTGATTGTGTCTCTCTCTCTTTCTCTCTCTCTAACCCTCTGTATGTGATTGTGTCTCTCTCTCTTTCTCTCTCTCTAACCCTCTGTATGTGATTGTGTCTCTCTCTCTCTTTCTCTCACCCTCTTGTATGTGATTGTGTGTCTCTCTCTCTCTTTCTCTAACCCTCTGTGTGTGATTATGTCTCTCTTTCTCTCTCTAACCCTCTGTGTGTGATTGTTTCTCTTTCTCTCTCTCTCTAACCCTCTGTGTGTGATTGTGTCTCTCTCTTTCTCTCTCTCTCTCTAACCCTCTGTGTATGATTGCGTCTCTCTCTCTCTTTCTCTCTCTCGAACCCTCTGTGTGTGATTGTGTCTCTCTTTCTCTCTCACTCTAACCCTGTGTGTGATTGTGTGTCTCTCTCTCTCTAACCCTCTGTGTGTGATTGTGTCTCTCTTTCTTTCTATCTAACCCTCTGTGTCTCTCTCCCCCGTCTCTCTCTCCCTCTCCCCCTGAGTGCTTTTCTGTGTTTCTTTCTACCTTTTATTTATTTAATTAATGAATTGGTAGTGCCATCTGATGGTGTGGCTTTATTTAAAGGGGTGGGGTCAAGCGCCCCACCATCTTTAAATTTCACCAGCCGCCACTGGATCAAGACATTTTTATATTTACTGAATAATTAAAGAATCTATAAGAATAATTTGCAGCATTAAAGTAAAAAGTATGTTTTAAACATATTTTAATGGGCCTGGATTTCTAGATCTCATAATCAGAGCAAGCATTTTGTTATCTGGCAAGAGTTTCTGTTACAATCCTTTAGACAAAAATCAGATGTTTACTAAGTTGACCAGTTTTCCAAGACACCATTTAAAGGGACATGAAACCCATATATTTTCTTTCATGATTTAGAAAGAGCATGCAATTTTAAATAACTTTCCAATTTACATCTAATATCTAATTTTCTTCATTCTTTTGATATACTTTGTTGAAAATCATATCTAAATATGCTCAGTAGTTGCTGATTGGTGGCTGCACATAGATACCTCATGTGATTGGCTCACCCATGTGCATTGCTATTTCTTCAACAAAAGATATCTAAAGAATGAAGGCATATCCTAGCCACTGCCTCACCAGCCTCTGACGTCAATATATATATATATATATATATATATATATATATATATATATATATATATATATATATATATATATATATATATATATATATATATATATATATAAAACCAAGCGTGAAAATAGCGCAAAAATAGGCACCTTCAGACCGCAATTTATAAAAAATGTCAATGTTTAATATGCCAAGTTAAAAACAGAATAACCGTAGCACGGTATATAAAAGAAATACAAAATACTTATCACATCACAATGTGAACAGGAACACTTGCAGTGATCAAGTGCGCAGGCACGAAACATGTTTGCAAATGTTCCTGTTCACATTGTGATGTGATAAGTATTTTGTATTTCTTTTATATACCGTGCTACGGTTATTCTGTTTTTAACTTGGCATATTAAACTTTGACATTTTTTATAAATTGCGGTCTGAAGGTGCCTATTTTTGCGCTATTTTCACGCTTCTTTTCTACATATTTTTTTGGTGTTCAGCAATACCTGTGAATAGCTGCATTAGCACCGTCCGCATCTATCTCACTCTCCATTGTGCCGTACAGAGGAAGGTCAAGGGTTACAACGGATCACGCAGACTACTACAGGTGAAAGGAGGATATTGGCGCTTTCATTTAGACTCTGTTATATATGAGGTAAGATCTGGTAAGGGTATTATATCTGGTAAGGGTATTATATACCAACTATATCTATACAACCACTACATCTGGAGATTCACTACGATTTATATTACTTCCAGGACTCATATGAACATCGTTTCAGAGTTCATATATTTTATATGCTATTTTTAGCTGGACTTTTTATTGTTATTTTATTTTAATATATATATATTTTTCTTTTATTTTTTCTTTTATTTTCTATGTTCTTATTTGCTTTTTCCCATCCTTTATTCCTCACATACCACATCAGTATATTGGACATATAGGCGCTGTATCCACCTTTGAATATATATATATATATATATATATATATATATATATATATATATATATATATATATATATATATATATATATATATATATATATATATATATATATATATATATATATATATCCAAATCAGTAATGGCCTGATATCACTAAAAATTATTTTAAAAGTTCTAAAATAAAAACCACAATTTTAATCTTACAGACTAATGATTTAAATTGTGATTGCCTTAATTGTGACCAATGCCACAGCAGAATTAAGGGTAATTACATTTGTTTTCCATTCATTGTTTTAAAAAAAGTATCCAAGATTATTTGACATGTGCCTGTGTTGATTACCAGCTAAAATATTCCTGTAGTCTATCATATATAGGCAACACTACTCAGATGATTAAGGAGCACACAAGACAAATAATTACATAGCCTTAAGCTAAAATAATTACTAGTGCACTTCTTTTTTCATGAAGAAAGACATCTGGTTAGTCAACTCAGCTTTATGGTTCTAAACAGGTTTAATTAAAAAAAAAAGTGGAGTGGATATAAGGTTATGGGTCTTTTATTTTGTGACGTTAAGTAGATTCATAGGCTTGACACTTTGGCACCAAGGGGATTAAATAGAAAAATACCACCTCTTATTTACAGGTTTACATTAAGCATTCTATATTTCACCTCTCTATTCTTCACTTTTTGATGTATACATTAAAAAAAAAAAAAAAAAAAAAAAAAAAGCTTTTGGGTCTAACATAGTATTGCTTATCTTTCTTGTATATTTCTACATTTGTTGAGTATTTGTAAGCCTGTTGAATGTATATGTGGGTTGTGGATAATTATCTTGATATCAGGTAACTTAGAATTTAGGAGTGGTTTTGTTTGCTGTGAATTTGTTCACTCTTTTTATATACAGCTTGAGAAAGGGGATTTTCCCTGAAACATTGCTAAATTGTTATTTTATACGATGCCTTTGTATATGAAGATAGAATGAAAAGTAATATTACTGGGGTAAAATCCTATATTATTGGAGAGCTCCTATATTAAAGAAGGTGAGTAAATCTTTTAATTCAAAAGGAAATACCAACTACATTTTAATAAAAAGATTAAAGGAAATGGGTAAGACCACAGTTCAGTGCTTTAAGGTTAAGTAATGTCAAAATTAAATTTACATGATTTAAAAAAAAGCATACAATTGTAAACAACCACTTTACTTATACTTATTAGAATTTTTGTTCTCTTGGAAAGCTTTATTGAGAAAAACACCTAGGTAGTATCAGAAACAGCACACATCTCTTGTCATTGGCTCCTCTGATGTGCTCAGCTAGCTCCTAGTAGTGCATTGCTGCTTCTTCATAAAGGATACCAAAAGAATGAAAGAAATTTGATAATACAAGTAAATGGGAAAGATTGAAACAGTGTTTCATTGTTGTAATAAAAAAGCATTATGCAGTGGATTATACTTAAAGTGACAGTAAACTGTAAAATTGTTTTTATATTAATGTATTTTCAATGACTTGTTATACCAGCTGCAGAGTATAAAATGTATGAGAAATTGCATTTTCAGGTTTGTGTATATGAAGTAGCTGGTTTGTGCTTTTAAACCACAATGGGTTGAGCTTCAGGTAATATCTCATGTTATCAGTTTGTGTACACACACTTGCTTCCTTATATGTGTCTGGAAAACTAAAGCTCAATACAGAGAGAGAACAATGGAAATTATCATGTTATTACTTAAAGGGACAGTCTAGTCAAAATGAAACTTTCATTATTCAGATAGGACATGTAATTTTAATCAACTTTCCAATTTACTTTTATCAAATTTGCTTGTTCCCCTTAGTATTCTTAGTTGAAACTAAACCTAGGTAGTCTCATATCTAATTTCTAAGCCCTTGACGGCTGCTTCTAAATCACATGCTTTTTAAATTGCTTTTCACAACAAAAGACTTGATAGTTCACGTGGGCCATATAGACAACACTGTGTTCAGGCACAGAATAAGATTTAGCACAACACAATGATAAATGAAAGTCAATAGATAATAAATATTCACGGTCATGAGATCAGGGGGCTGTCAGAAGGTTCTTAGATACAAGGTAATCACAGAGGTAAAAAGTATATTAATATAACTGTGTTACAGATTGAGATAGACATCATTAAAACACATAGCTATCAAGCTCTCACTGAAGATAAACCTGAGGAGTGGGTTATCAAGCTTGAGAAACTAGTCACTAAGTATAATAATGAACTGGTAACGTTTTAAAACAAAAAAACTCACTACAATAGCTTTACGGCAAAGATGATAATGTTAGGACATTTAGACCTAGACGTAGGAACCCCAAAAACAGAATGCATATTGATACTGTTGACATTAACGGAGGCGACTTATCAGGGGGTGACTCAGATAGAACACAGACTGAGGACAAGGACACACACACTGTTATTACCACCAGATCTGCGAACAAACCACCTAATAACAGTCAAAAAATGGGGAAGGCCCCGTACTAGACGAGGGGGACATAAAGAAAAAAACATAGAAACCAAAGAAACGCCCAACATAGCCTTTAATCTCAGCACAAGACCACTTAATACTAGTGAAATAAATTTACTTAATAGGGGATTGTCATTTATACCCACCCCCAAACATGACAGTTTTCACACTGCAGCTGATATATACAGATTCCAGAGGAACCTGAATATTAAAGAACACTTCAAAGATGCCCAGCCTCTTACCAACCCTAATAGATTCAGACCCTTATCTAGGTTTGACCCACAGACGAACAATTCTTCTATTAAGAGCTTTTCTAGGCTGCTTAGACATGACTGTGAAACTAAACTAGGCGAACGCAGTTTTTCAAATCTACCCGAAAATGAACGACAGGCGTTACAGACACTGACTAATGATCATAATATCACCATATGTCCTGCAGACAAAGGCGGAGCTATAGTTGTGCAAGACTATAGTGACTATAGGTTGGAAGCCATGAGACAATTATCTGACCCTAAAACTTACAGAAAACGGCCTGCTATACCTACCAAGGCCTTCAAGAGATCTATTGACCAATCCCTGTTTGCATTACAATCAAACATCACACAGTCTGAATTTGATTATGTGTGTGTGGAATATCCAATCACGCCCATTCTGTACCTACTCCCCAAGATACATAAAGGCCTGGTTAATCCTCGGGGCTGGCCTATTGTATCTGCTAGAGGATCTATTTTCTCAGGCATTGCTGAATACATAGACTATTACCTTCAGCCAGTGGTATGCAACTTGTTTTAATACCTACAGAACTCTTCAAATATGATATGTAAACTACAACACACTACCTTACAAGCTAGTGACATTTTGGTCACTATGGATGTTGACAGTCTCTACACAGTGATCCCCCATGCCGAGGGGTTGGAGACTGTCAGATCCATAGTGAAAGAATCCAGTCTCTACACAGGCCCTCTTTTAGTTTCTCATTGAGCTCATGGAACATTGCCTCACCAAAAACTATTTTAATTTTGAGAAATATTTCTTTCTACAATTATCCAGCACAACCATTGGGTCTAATATAGCCCCAGTCTACGCCAATCTTTTCATGCTGGGATATGAGCTCTATATGATGAAACCACAGTCACATCCATACATATCTCTGTACACCAGATACATAGACGATCTGTTTTTAGTCTGGATTGGTACAGTAAGACAACTTGAACAGTGGGTTTATGATTTTAATAGTGCCAACTCACCCATCAGATTTAAAATTGAACATGACTCGCATAATGTACACTTCCTTGATTTAAAATTTTTTAAGATTGCTGACAATGGGAGCCATCAGTTCGGCACCTCTTTGTTTTCTAAACCCACAGACAGGAATTCACTGTTATTATCTACCAGTTGTCATCCCAACCATCAAAAGATGGGGATTATCTCCTCACAGCTTGCTAGGGTGGTGCGTAATACTGCGTATTAACTCAGAACCAGAAATCCTCCAACAGCAACTTGATTTAATGTGCGACAAATTACAAGCAAGAGGATACTTGGCCACGTATATTAGCATGGCAAGGTTGAAGTTATCAGAAGAAACCCAAATGACCCTACTAACAAGGAGGAAGACTTCACAAGCCAAAGACACCTCTAATCTGAATTTTGTCACAACATACACGCCATCCCATAAGCAGTTACATGAAGCAGTCAGTGATCGATGGGACATCATACGGACGGACAAGAACTTAACACAATGGAAGAAAGGACCACCACGTATGGTGTATCGTAGAGCTAGAAATATCCGGGATATTCTGGTCAAAACGGATTCCATTGGCTCTTACCACAAGGATACATGGCTTAAGCCCACACGACTGGGATGTTTTAAGTGTGGAGATTGCATTACCTGCAATGGAATGCTCACTGGAAATACGTTACAACATCCACACACTAACAGGAGATTTAAAATCTGACACAGGGTGTCGTGTAACAGTACTTACGTGATATATCTGCTTGTTTGTCCATGTTCGCTATGCTACATAGGCAAAGCCATCACTACCTTCAAAAAGAGGATGGCTAACCATCAACATGCCATCAGGGAGGACATTAAACATTGTTTTCTCTGACCAGCCGGTGGCCCGGCACTTTGCCCATCAGAAACACAATGTCTCAAGCCTTAAAACCATGATCATTGATCATGTCCCCCCTATGTTAAGAGGGGGTGACCGGGGAAGAAGGTTTATTGGCTAAATACACATGCTGTATAGTTGGGACAATTGCTAATTATGTCTTTTTATTATTACAGTTCCTGATATAGCGTGACGCTACCCAATGAGGAGCGAGCAGCCGGAAGGAGCGTGGCCTCATGGACACGCGCAATTTGAGCCGAGTTACAGCGCCGTTTTTATTTCAATTATGGCATAGAAGAGAGTATAGAAGGCTGCTTGTTTTGCTATGTTTTATTCTGTCTCCCGGATGTCAGGACCTAACATCTTCCTAACATCTTCTTTCAAGCAAGGTGATACCATTTGAAAAAGGTGCCAGTTGGGCACCGAAACGTCATGGGACTATGTTTTAAACTATTCTAATAAAAGTTGTTTTTTACTAAACCCAGTGAGTGCTGTCATTATACTGGATTTTTCACTTTTCTGATCCAGCACCCTAGTACTTATTAACCCCAGTTTGAGGTTTAAGAGTGCAAATCCTCCACCTGGACACACACACATTATATATATATATATATATATATATATATATATATATATATATATATATTTCCAATACAAACGACAGCACTCTCAGGTCTTTTTTCAAAGTGAGATCAACAAAAGTCTCTTTTTAATGGAACGTTTTCGAGGAGCTTGTCCCCGTCATCAGCATGACACTCAAGTGTAACATAACATATATTTATACAAACAAACCAATTATTCAAATATTAACAACCTGTGTATCTCTTGGTGTCCCAGAAAACCCGCCAACCACTCGTGTTTGGAACGCACTATGCGTTCCAGTGATTTGTGACCGGAAGTGCCTAGTGTCATGTGACTTCCGGTTTCTTTCGTTTAGAGTATATCTTATCCGTGCAACTTATGATTATTTTCTAATCATGCTCCAACATATGTTTACTATATGTCTATTAAACTTGCATAGACAGTATGTCCCCATATCATTCTTGTGATCTTGTGATTCACTTGCTTTTCGCCACTACAAAGTGATCTAACCACTCTTTCATTAATGTGTTAGATTAATATGTGCCGGCTTTAGATCTCTACTGTCCACTCTCCTTGTGTATTCTATGTGGTGTATGTGTGTCGATATGTGGGTATTTACATTTATGTGTGTATTTGCGATCTACTTGTGTTAACGTTATGTGCCCTTTTTGTTTATCTCAGTTGCCATGGTTACCCAGTAGTGCTGGCTATGCATTTTCTATATGTCTTGCACTATCTATATGGCAATACTAATAAGGCATCCCATTTATTTCTTTATTGTACTTATACTTTGTTGTATACTTGTTACCTCACTGCATGTTATTTACATTGTCTACTTATATCATGGGGAAAGACAAATAAACATGCATAATGTATATAAGTATCACGTTACTCAGCCCCTTTTATCTTAGACCCTTTTGTCTTAGATTGTGTCTGCTCAGAGGCTAGTAGTCAAATTGTGCCTATATACAGCTTAAATTATTTACACATACGTTTCTGACATATAGTTTCCCAATTTTAATTTTGCTATCTTGATATTTTGTACATTTAGATGTAACTTATCCTCTTAGTATATGTTTTTTATTGTCTTCTCCTCTATGGTTATATTTTTTGTTTGTTTTTCTAAGATTGTCTCTTTATATGGGGGATCTTGGAATGTTCCCACTGTGGTTCACTTGTCTCCTAAACTTCTATGCGCCGGATCTGTATATATATGTTGCCATTCCTCTTTAGATTAGCAGTCTATTTCCATCTTGCTGTGTCTTTAGATGATGTCCATGTTCTATGGTTTTCTTTTTGTTGTAATAGGCTACTGTGTATCTAGGTTATGGGAGTAGTTGTTTACTGGTAACCTGCCTTTACTATGTCTTACTCCAGGAGTAGTGGGGGGCACTTTCATGTCTCCCCCTGCTCCAATCATAGGTTTATGACTAGGGCACTACCCCCCTTGGGGTCTGTGACTCAGTCTATCCTTGATCTGGTGCACAGTATACGGCCATCGTACCTATGTTTGTGTCTCCTACCTATACCAGTGCCTTAAAATCAGGTGCTGAATTGAGCCCCCCTGGATATATTGTCTCCAGTCTATACATCCATTCTGCCTCTCTTCTGAGAAGGACTTTATTGCGATACCCTCCTCTGTCCAGCTGGGGGATGTGATCAATTAAGATGTATCTGATGCTGTTTTTGGGTGCAATGTCTGGCTACAGGTTGATCTGAATTACCTGTATCAAGTGCCACCCTTATCGCCCGCCTATGGTTGGCCATTCTTTCGCGTAGCGTCCCACTGGTCTTGCCAATATAGAATCTGGCACATGGGCAGTAGAGTAGGTAGATTACATGTGTTGTATTGCACGACAGAGAGTGTTTGATGTGATACACTTTGTTAGTGTGCGGATGGTGGAAGGTCTTAGTGGCTATTAGGCCATTACATGTGGTACAGCCCAGGCATTTATATGAACCTTTGATGTTAACCTTTTCTTTCTTTAGATAGCATTTTTTGGGGGTCTGTTTTGACCAGCAGGTCTCTTAGATTTGTGCCCCTCCTATATGCAATCATTGGTGTGAGGTTATGAGCAAATCTTAGTTTTGGGTCCGACTGTATCACGGGCCAGTGTTTCCTTAGGATCTTACCAGCCTCACTGGTATTTGGTGAAAATGTAGTTGCCATTATGAGCCTGTTAGATGTTTCTTTGTTTTTTTCTTTGTTCATAAGGGTTGTCTGTGTATACGGTAGTACTTCCTGTACGATTGTATCTATCATATTCTTTTTATATCCCCGTTGTATGAATTTGTCCCTCATATACTGAAGTTGGGAGACCCCTGTGGCTTTATCTGTGTTGTTGCGTATTACTCGCATCAGTTGTGATTTAATAATTCCTTTGAGTAACGCTGGTGGGTGACAGCTAGTGGCACATAGTAAGGAGTTCCTATCGGTGGGCTTATAATACAGTGTAGTGCCTAATGTGCCGTTTTGTATGTACACATTTAGGTCCAAGAAATGTACTTCTGTTACACTGTGTGTTATTTTAAATCGCACCGGTGTGTTTGTGTTGTTAATGTATTGGAACCATTCTAATAGTGTGTGTTGTCCTCCCCTCCAAATTAAAAAGACATCATCTATATATCTTACATAGAATATTATAGACGTTATATCTTTGTTCCACAGATATGTCTTTTCAAACTCAGACATATATATGTTGGCATACGATGGGGCCATATTTGACCCCATCGCCGTGCCTGATGTCTGCAGATAGTATTGAGTCTCAAAGCGGAAATAATTATGTGTGAGACAAAATTGCATGAGTGTCATAAAGTACTCAATTGGGGGTCCCTCATACTCTCTATCTTCAATGAGATGGTTCCTGACACACACATATCGACACACATACACCACATAGAATACACAAGGAGAGTGGACAGTAGAGATCTAAAGCCGGCACATATTAATCTAACACATTAATGAAAGAGTGGTTAGATCACTTTGTAGTGGCGAAAAGCAAGTGAATCACAAGATCACAAGAATGATATGGGGACATACTGTCTATGCAAGTTTAATAGACATATAGTAAACATATGTTGGAGCATGATTAGAAAATAATCATAAGTTGCACGGATAAGATATACTCTAAACGAAAGAAACCGGAAGTCACATGACACTAGGCACTTCCGGTCACAAATCACTGGAACGCATAGTGCGTTCCAAACACGAGTGGTTGGCAGGTTTTCTGGGACACCAAGAGATACACAGGTTGTTAATATTTGAATAATTGGTTTGTTTGTATAAATATATGTTATGTTACACTTGAGTGTTATGCTGATGACGGGGACAAGCTCCTCGAAAACGTTCCATTAAAAAGAGACTTTTGTTGATCTCACTTTGAAAAAAGACCTGAGAGTGCTGTCATTTGTATTGGAAATATTTACAGCATCATAGCACCCAGGCAGACGACCTTTGGAGGGTATATCCTGTGTGGTATGGACGGTATATATATATATATATATATATATATACATACATACATATACATACACACATGCTTGATTATCCCGGGCACCTTCAAAATTGTGTTTGGCACCTTCATTTTATTCTCCTTATCTGTCCCTATTGACCCTTTTTTCACCGCTGCACTGCCCTTGGTCCTCTGCCAGAAATCTGATTAATTTACTTCCGATTGCGGCTGGCGGTGCCCTAAATTTTAGTCTGTGAGAAAGGGGAGGAGTTTGGAGCTGAAAGCAAGTGCGTGACAGGGATACAGACTCTAATGGGGATACTGAATCTATTGGTACGCGCTCAGTAAGAATACTGGGTGGGCGGTTCTGTAAGGAGTGATGGGCAGTGCTGCAAGGAGGGATGTTGCTACGGAAATTGCCGAACGGCAGGGGAGACAGATCTCCACGGGGGAGACTGTTCTAGTTACAACACCGGCCAGCAGTGAAAGTTGAAACTTTAAGTTATTTTAATAAATATAGATTTTACTTTGCGGTTTGTACTGCCTGCAGTTGTGTTCAGGAAGCTCCAGGACACGGGACATACCAGGACACGGTGGCAACCCTAAATGTATACCAGTGTTCGATCACGTCAGTAATCAGGATATACACAGCAGTGAGCCCCTTACAAAACAGTTCCCTTTACGTTTCCCACTGAGCAGTTAAAAGGACAGTCAACACCAGAATTTTTGTTGTTTAAAAAGAAAGATAATCCCTTTATTACCCATTCCCCAGATTTGCATTACCATCACTGTTATAGAAATACAGTTTTTACCTCTGTAATTACCTTGTATTTAAGCCTCTGCAAACTGCCCCCTTGTTTCAGTTCTTTTGACTGACTTGCATTTTAGTCAATCAGTGCTCACTCCAGGATAACTTTACGTGCATGAGCTCAATGTTATCTATATGAAACACATGAACTAATGCCCTCTAGTGGTCAAAATGCATTCAGATTAGAGGCAGTCTTTAAAGTCTAAGAAATTAGCATATGAACCTCCTAGGTTTAGCTTTCAACTAAGAATACCAAAAGAACAAAGCAAAATTGGTGATACACGTAAATTGGAAAGTTGTTTAAAATTGCATTCCCTATTTAAATCATGAAAGGTTTTTTTGGACTTGACTGTCTCTTTAATGAGGAGAGCATGACAGAATCTCACATCTCTGCCATAATAATTTACAGTTGGTCTATTATCAGGATCTGAATCACAGTCTAGAAATCAGAGTGAGCACACAATTACCAGTAAGAGCCCCTGCAGCCATCAGACTAGCATTATTTTTTTTCCTGTGTTTTTTCACTGCCAATTGATGTAATGCAAAATTCTACACAGTGATTGCTGAATCACTGCAGGAGCTAATGTATATCTGCAAATGGATACTAGCATTTCTTGGGGAAGTGGGGTGAAAAACAGGGAAATTAGAGGAAAACAGGGCAAAGCAAATAATGAAAGTCCATTGCAAAGTTTCTTTAAAGAAAACAACAACAAAAACATTCACCATTGTGTGTTTAAAAACAAACTTTGCAATGTACTGTCATTATTTGATTGGCCCTATTTTCCTTCAATTTTCCAGTTTTTTTTTTTCTACTGCCCTAGAAATGCTAGAATCCATTGGCAGATATAAATGAGCACATGCAGTGATCCAGCAGTCACTGTGTGGAGTGTTGAATTCCATAATTTCTAGGGCAGTAAAAAATTGGAGGAAAATAGAACAAATCAAATAATGAAAATATATTGCAATTTTTTTTTTTTTTAAACAATCACCATTGTGTTTTTTTAAAAACAAACAAACTTTGCAATGTACTTTCATTATTTGATTTGCCCTATTTTTTCCTCCAATTTTTCTTTTTCCCACTGCCCCACAAATGCTTTGGCAGATATACATAGCTCCTGCAGTCATGAAGCAATCACTGTGTAGAATGTTTCATTCCATCATTTCTAGAGCAGTTAAAAAACACAGGCAAAATTGAAGGAACATAATGCAAACCAAATCCTGAAAATACAATGCAAATTTGTTTGAAACAACAAAAAAGAAACATTCACCGTTGTGTTTAAAAAACAAACAAACTTTGCAATGTTTTTTCATTATTTGATTTGCACTATTTTTCTCCAATTTTGTACTGCCCTAGAAATGATGGAATGCAACATTCTACACAGTGACTGTTGGATCACTGCAGGTGTTCATGTATATCTGCCAATGCATTCCAGCATATCTGGGGGAGCGAAAAAACACAAAAAATTGGAGAAAAAACATAATTTATGTAAGAACTTACCTGATAAATTCATTTATTTCATATTAGAAAGAGTCCATGAGCTAGTGACGTATGGGATATACAACCCTACTAGGAAAGGCAAAGTTTCCTAAACCTCAAAATGCCTATAAATACACCCCTCCCCACACCCACAATTCAGTTTAACAAATAGCTAAGTAGTGGGGTGAAAGAGAAAGGAGTAAAAAGCATTAAAAAAAAAAAAAAAAAAAAAAAAAAAGGAACTGGAAATATAATTGTGCTTTATACAAAAAAAAAAATAATCACCATAAAAAAAGGGTGGGTCTCATGGACTCTTGCCAATATGAAAGAAATGAATTTATCAGGTAAGTTCTTACACAAATGATGTTTTCTTTCATGTAATTGGCAAGAGTCCATGAGCTAGTGACGTATGGGATAGTAAAACCCAAGATGTGGAACACCACAGAAGAGTCACTAGAGAGGGAGGGATAAAAATAATAACAGCCATTTTCCGCTGAAAACAATTAATCCACAAACAAAAATAAGTTTTTTTCTCATAGTTGAAAAGAAAAAAAAAACTTAAACATAAGCAGAGGAATCAAACTGAAACAGCTGCCTGAAGAACTTTTCTACCAAAAACTGCTTCAGAAGAACCAAAAACATCAAAACGGTAGAATTTAGTAAATGTATGCAAAGAAGACCAAGTTGCTGCTTTGCAAATCTGATCAACTGAAGCTTTCTGACCTTTCCTAGAACCAGAAAAGACAACAAATAGAGTAGAAGTCTTCCTGAAATCTTTAGTAGTTTCAACATAATATTTCAAAGCTCTTACAACATCCAAATAATGTAAGGATCTCTCCAAAGAATTCTTAGAATTAGGACACAAAGAGGGAACAACAATTTCTCTTTTAATGTTGTTAGAATTCACAACCTTAGGTAGAAATTTAAAAGAAGTCCGCAAAACTGCCTTATCCTGATGGAAAAATCAGAAAAAGGAGATTCACAAGAAAGAGCAGATAATTTGGAAACTCTTCTAGCAGAAGAGATGGCCAAAAGGAACAACACTTTACAAGAAAGTAGTTTAATGTCCAAAGAATGCATAGGCTCAAAAGGAGGAGCCTGTAAAGCCTTCAAAACCAAATTAAGACTCCAAGGAGGAGAGATTGATTTAATGACAGGCTTGATATGGACCAAAGCCTGTACAAAACAGTGAATATCAGGACGCTTAGCCCAAGATAGTATACAAGATACTTATTTCATAGCTAGGGGACTTTGAGTCCCACCCTGATGATCGACATGTCACAGTTGTGATAGTCTGTCTGAAAACAAATGAACGGTTCTCCCTTCAACAGAGGCCAAACATGAAGAAAATAGCACAGAGTTCTAAAATATTGATTGATAACCTCGCCTCTTAAGATTTCCAAACCCCTTGTGCTGTCAGAGATCCCAAGACAGCTCCCCAACCTGAAAGACTTGCATCTGTTGTGATCACAGTCCAGGTTGGACGAACAAAAGAAGCCCCTTGAAAAATATGATGGTGATCTAACCACCAAGTCAGAGAGAGTCGAACATTGGGATTTAAGCATATTAATTGTGATATCTTTGTATAATCCCTGCACCATTGATTCAGCATACAAAGCTGGAGAGGTGTCATATGAAAACGAGCAAAGGGGATCACGTCCGATGCTGCAGTAATGAGACCTAAAACTTCCATGCACATAGCTACTGAAGGGAATGATTGAGACTGAAGGCTCCGACAAGCTGAAACTAATTTTAATCATCTCTTGTCGGTTAGAGACAGAGTCATGGACACTGAATCTATCTGGAAACCTAAAAAAGGTGACCCTTGTCTGAGGAATCAAGGAATTTTTTGGTTAATTGATCCTCTAAACATGTCTTTGAAGAAACAACACTAGTTGATTCGTGTGAGATTCGGCAGAAAGTAAAGACTGAGCTAGTACAAAGATATCGTCCAAATAAGGAAACACCGCAATACCCCATTTTCTGATTACAAAGAGTAGGGCAATGAGAACCTTTGAAAAGATTCTTGGAGCTGTCGCTAGACCAAATGGAAGAGCGACAAATTGGTAATGCTTGTCTAGAAAAGAGAATCTCAGAAACCGATAGTGGTCTGGATGAATCTGAATATGAAGATATGCATCCTGTAAGTCTATCGTGGACATATAATGACATTGCTGAACAAAAATTCACAGGGGAAGACAGCACCTCATTTAAAGGGACACTGTACCCAAAAATTTAATTTCGTGATTCAGATTGAGCATGAAATTTTATGCAAATTTCGAATTTACTCCTATTATCAAATTTTCTTCATTCTCTTGGTATCTTTATTTGAAATGCAAGAATGTAAGTTTAGATGCCAGCCCATTTTTGGTGAACAACCTGGGTTGTCCTTGCCGATTGGTGGATAAATTCATCCA
This sequence comes from Bombina bombina, assembly GCF_027579735.1. Taxonomy (NCBI): domain Eukaryota; kingdom Metazoa; phylum Chordata; class Amphibia; order Anura; family Bombinatoridae; genus Bombina; species Bombina bombina. The sequence goes on from NC_069500.1 coordinate 1,301,200,214, forward strand.
CCAATAAAAAAGTGCTGTCCAGAGTACTGAAACCAAAAAAAAGCTTGGATGCAATCTTTTTCAAATAATGATAGCAAGAGAACAATGAAAAATTGATAATATGGGTAAATTAGAAAGTTGGTTAAAATTGCATGCTCTTTCTGAATTACAAATGAACAAATTTGGGTTCAGTGTCCCTTTAAGGTTCTGGGCAAATAGGGTTAGCTAGACCCCAATGTCAAGAAAATTTCCAGCCTGCAAATAGTAAAAATAAAAAAACTTTATTCACACAGGGTTCATAATACAAACAATGTTTCAAACCGGCAATTTTGTTTGTATTATGGACCCTGTAAGAATAAAGGTTTTTATTTTTACTATTTGGAGGCTGGAAATTTTCTTGGAAAAGTGCTTGCTGAACAAAAAAGGCCGAATAGTCCTTATAGTCACAATTTTGAAAGTTGGCACACTTACAAAACAATTCAAAATTTTCAGATCCAGAACTGGGCTGAATGAATTTTCTCTCTTTGGGACAATGAATAGATTTGAATAAAACCCCAGACCCTGTTCCTGAAACGGAACCGGTAGGATTACCCCTGAAAGCTCCAGATGTGAAACACTTCAGAAAAGCCTGAGCCTTTACTGGATTTGCTGGGATGCGTGAGAGAAAAAATCTTCTCACAGGAGGTCTTACTCTGAATCCTATTCGATACCCTTGAGAGACAATACTCAGAATCCATTGATTTTGGACAGAATCTGCCCAAATGCTTTGGAAAAATCTTAATCTGCCCCCCACCAGCTGAGCTGAAATGAGGCCCGCACCTTCATGCAGACTTAGGGGCTGGCTTTAGTTTCTTAAACAGCTTGGATTTATTCCAACTTAAAAAAGGTTTCTAATTGGAACAAGATTCTTTGGGGGAAGGATTGGGTTTCTGTTCCTTATTTTGTCGAAAGGAACGAAAACGGTTAGACGCTTTAGATTTACCCTTAGGTCTTTCATCCTGAGGCAAAAAAAACTCCCTTCCCCCAGTGACAGTTGAAATGATCGAATCCAACTGAGAACCAAATAAATTATTACCTTGGAAAAAAAAGAGATGGTAATGTAGACTTAGATACCATGTCAGCATTCCAATATTTGAGCCACAAAGCTATTCTAGCTAAAATAGCGAAAGACATAGATCTAACATCAATTTTGATGATATCAAAAATGGCATCACAGATAAAATGATTAGCATGTTAAAGCAAGCGAGCAATGCTAGACAAATCAGGATCCATTTCCTGTGCGCTAAACGTTCCAACCAAAAAGTTGATGCAGCTGCAACATCAGCCACAGAAATGACAGGCCTGAGAAGATAGCCAGAATATAAATAAGCTTTCCTTATCTAAGATTCAAGTTCATCTAAAGGGTCCTTAAAGGAAGTACTATCTTCCACAGGAATAGAAGTACGTTTGGCAAGAGTAGAAATAGCCCCATCAACTTTGGGGATCTTTTCCCAAAACTCCAATCTAACTGCTGGCAAAAGATACAATTGTTTAAACCTTGAAGAAGGGCTAAAAAAAAAAAAAAAGTACCAGGCCTATTTCATTCCTTAGAAATAATATCAGAAATAGCATCAGGAACTGGAAAAACCTCTGGAGTAACTACAGGAGGTTTATAAACAGAATTTAAACGTTTACTAGTTTTAGTATCAAGAGGACTAGTTTCCTCAATATCCAAAGTAATCAACACCTCTTTTAACAAGGAACGAATATACTCCATTTTAAATAGATAAGTAGATTTTTCAGTGTCAATATCTGAGGTAGGATCTTCTGAATCAGATAGATCCTCATCAGGAGGATAATTCAGTATGTTGTTGGTCATTTGAAATGTTATCAACTTTATAAGAAGTTTTAAAAGACCCTTTACGTTTATTAGAAGGCGGAATAGCAGACAAAGCCTTCTGAATCGCATCAGCAATAAAATCTTTATATTCACAGGGATATCATGTACATTAGATGTTGAAGGAACAACAGGCATTGTACTAGTACTGATGGATACATTCTCTGCATGTAAAAGTTTATCATGACAACTTTTACATACCACAGCTGGAGATATAATCTCCACAAATTTACAACAGATACACTTATCTTTGGTAGAACTGTTATCAGGCAGCAGGGTACCAACAGTCGTTTCTGAGACAGGATCAGATTGAGACATCTTGCAAATGTTAGAGAAAAAACATATAAAGCAAAATTATCAATTTCCTTACATGGCAGTTTCAAGAATGGGAAAAAATGCAAACAGCATAGCCCTCTGAACATAGAAAAAGGCAAGAGGCATATAGGAAATGGGGTTTAAATAATTAAATTATTTGGCGCCAAATATGACGCACAACGCAATATGACATTTTTTGGCGCTAGCAACATCCGGAAATGACACAATCGCGTCATTGCAGACGCAACCTTGTGCAAGGAAACTCTGCGTCAACTAAGACGCCGGAAATGACAAATTTGTGTCACCGGACGTACCTTTGCGCCAAAAAATTATTGCGCCAACAATTACACAACATCAGCATTTTGCGACCTCGCAAACCTAATTTTCCACGTGAAAAATTAATTAACAAGCAGTCAATTTGAAAAAAAAAGACTAAACCCCAGGTAAGAAAAATATTTTCCTGAATATGGTTGTTTCTTTTTTTCCCCAAATATGAAACTGATAGTCTGCAAAAGGAAATATACATAAACCTAACTCATGGCAAATATAAGTACAATACATATATTTAGAACTTTATATTAATACATAAAGTGCCAAACCATAGCTGAGAGTGTCTTAAGTAATGAAAACATACTTACCGAAAGACACCCATCCAGATATAGCAGATAGCCAAACCAGTACTGAAACAGTATCAGTAGAGGTAATGGAATATGAGAGTATATCGTCGATCTGAAAAAGGGAGGTAGGAGATGAATCTCTACGACCGATAACAGAGAACCTATGAAAAGATTTCCCGCGAGGAAAACCATATTATTCAATAGGTGATACTCCCTTCACATCCCTCTGACATTCCCTGTACTCTGAGAGGAATCAGGCTTCAAAATGTTGAGAAGCGCATATCACAGAAGAAAATCAAGCACAAACTTACTTCACCACCTCCATAGGGAGGCAAAGTTTGTAAAAACTGAATTGTGGGTGTGGTGAGGGATGTATTTTTAGGCATTTTGACGTTTGGGAAACTTTGCCCCTCCTGGTAGGATTGTAGATCCCATACGTCACTAGCTCATGGACTCTTGCCAATTACATGAAAGAAATAGGGCAAATCAAATAATGAAAAAACGTGTGTGTGTGTGTGTGCGTATATATAATATATATGTGTGTATATATATATATATATATATATATATATATATTTATTTATTTATTATCAACCTCAGAATTGTATAGCTCTGCTGTTTAACTGAGGTGTTAAAACTATTCAGTGTGACAACTTTGCAGTACGTATTCCAACCTGGGTGGATAAAAATCAATGATTAAAAAAAAAAATAACATTTTTTTATTTTTATTAAAAAAAAGGACCACATGCAGTAGAATTATTAACAAGTGCATAATAAAAAAAAAAAAAAGACTATGATTTAACACCTACTATGAATTTCAAATAAGCAGTAGATTTTTTTTCTTCTGAAAAATGTATTTTTTTCTCCCATTTTCTGGCCCCCTGTGTCATGTGACCAACATCAGCCAATCACAGATTAGTATATGTATATCCTGTGAGCTACTGCACATGCTCAGTAGAATCTTATTCCCCAAAAAGTGTAAATATATAAAAAAAAAAAAAATTAATAATGGAAGTAAATTGTAAAGTGTCTTAAAACTGCATGCTCTTTCTGAATTATAAAAGTTTATTTTGACTTGCGTGTCCCTTTAAATTGTTTTTTTTTTAATTTAAATTCAGATTTTTATTTATTTTTCCAATTTGTATAGGATTTTTTTTTTAAAATAAAATGCTGTTTGATGATAAATTAAAACATAGCTTCTATTTAAGATAAATTATAATCTAGATTATTCAGCCTGAAAATAGATTAGTTTATATGATGCTGTATATTCATGACTGTAATGTTTCATTTTTTTAGTAAATTAATTCCATTCACAATGTCGTACTCTCCCAGTGGTTTCTGCAAGATTATTTTGGGCAATTTTTCTATCTTGAAGATATTATAACATATTATTGGTTTTGTAGTTCTCAAAAACTGTGAATTTGTGTCTGTGTCTACCCATGTATGCTTTTCAACAATAGATACCAAAGGAACAAAGCAAATTAGAGAAGTAATCTGGATAATTGTTAAAAATTGCATGTTCTTTCTGAATCACAAAAGTTTAAATTTTGACTTTACTGTCCCTTTAATGCCATTGCTCCCCTACAAATCTATATACACAGAATCAACCCATATAGAGTTTCAAGAATCTCGCTGAATACTGTATGGAGTAGAATAGATCTGCACAAGGACCTAAGTGTGAGGAGGGAGGAGCAAGCATTAGAAATGAAAAATAATGTTACTGTTTCAGTAATAAAAAAAATAAAAAAAACCTCCTATTTAAATTGTTATGGTAATCATTTTTCTCCTTCCAATAAATTACCGTACAGCTTAAATGCAGATCAAATATGAATGATTAACCTATTAAACTGTATATAGTTCACCTCCCAATAATGTCATTCATTTCAAATTATCTATCTATGCATATCTAAATATATATATATATAACCAAAATCAGTAAGGATGTTATACAGCTGGAAAAATAATTTGAAAAGTTTTTATAAAAATGAAAACTATGATTTAAAGGGCTCTCAATTAAAATTAAACTGTCATGATTCAGATAGAGCATACAATGTTAAACAATTTCCCAATTTACTTGCATTAATAAAAAGTGCAGTCTTTTTGTATTTACACTTTTTGAGTCACTAGCTCCTACATGTGCAAGAATTCACAGAATATATACATATATGCATTTGTAATTGGCTAATGACTGTCATGTGATACGGGGGGGGGTGGAGATAGACATAATAGAAATTTGTGAGTAAAAAATCTACTACTCATTTGAAGTTCAAACAGTGCTATTGCATTTTGTCGTGCATTTAGTGATAATGCATATCTACTGTATTTACTGGTCCTTTAAATCATTTTAAATTTGTCTTACGGATTTGTGATTTAAATCAATTCCACCATCTTTCTAATGCTGATCCATTAACCCATTGTGCTTCTTTATACATATTTATAAAATCACAGATGTCAACCTAAATAATGTGCCAGTTTAGTTTACCAGTAACCTCTAACTATTCTAAAGCAATATTCCATTGTCATCTATATATCCTAAAAGTGATAATGAACTTTCCATTTGTATAATCAGATTATAGAAAGGTGGAAAGTGGATATTATAATTATCTGGTTTTTTTAATACTTTACTTGCTGTTATTTTTTTTATTTTTTTTAAGTTTTGTAGTTCTTGAGAGACCCAAAAGTGGTATTTTCATTTATAAAATACCTTCTGACAGTGTAAATCTTTTATGAGCATTAGAGGTCTAAGAGCAGTATCTCACTTAAAGGGACACTGAACCCAAATTTTATCTTTCGCGATTCAGATACAGCATGCAAATTTAAGCAACTTTCTAATTTACTCCTATTATCATTTTTTCTTCCTTCTCTTGCTATCTTTATTTGAAAAAGAAAGTCCAGACCCTGGACAGCACTTGTTTGTTGGTGGGTGAATTTATCCACCAATCAACAAGAACAACCCAGGTTGTTCATCAAAAATGGGCCGACATCTAAACTTACATTCTTGCTTTTCAAATAAAAATACCAAGAGAATGAAGAACATTTGATAATAGGAGTAAATTAGAAAGTTGCTTAAAATTGCATGCTCTGTCTGAATCACGAAAGAAAAAAATTTGGGTTCAGTGTCCCTTTAAAAAGGGACATGAAACCCACTGATTTAAAAAACATTCAATTTTTAACTTTTCAATTTACTTCTATTATCTAATTTGCTTCATTCTCTTTGTATCCTTTGTTGAAAAGCATATCTAAATAGGCTCAGTAGCTGCTGATTTGTGGCTGCAGATGCCTCGTGATTGGATCCCCTATTATTATTCCTTCAAGAAAGAATATATGAAGAATTAAGCAAATTAAATAACCAAAGTAAATTGTAATGTTTAAAATCTCTAATCAGTGACAGTAAAATTAAGGTTAATAGTGAATTGCAATGTAAAATTAAGTATATTAGGTTTTACTATCTTGCTGCAGACCAAATAATCTGTTTTACAATATCTGTTAAATGTGGTTTATTCTTCCATTACTAAGTGTTCTTTGTATACTGCTTCTGATGTGCTATGGTGCCTGTATATCTGTAATTTGACCTCAAAAAGGAAAATAAAAAATGTTTACTTAAAGGGACATGAAACCCAATAATTTTCTTTCATGATTCCGATAGAGAATACCATTTCAAACAACTTTCTAATTTACTTCTATTATATAATTTGTTTCATTTTCTTGGTATCATTTGTTGAAGGAGCAGCAATGCACTAATGGTTTCTAACTGAACACATAAGTGAGACAATCACAATCAATATATATATGCAGGCACCAATCAACAACTAGAACCTAGGTTCTCTGCCTCTCCTGAGCTTGCCTAGATAAACCTTTCAGCAAAGGATAACAATAGAAGGAAGCAAATTAAATAATAGAAGTAAATTGGAAAGTTGTTTAAAATTGTATTCTCTATCTGAATCATGAAAGAAAAATGTTGGGTTTCATGTCCCTTTAAAAAAATATTATATATATATATATATATATATATATATATATATATCCCTCAGTTTACGCCAGGGTTAGGTTCCAGAAGGAATGGTTGTAAATCGAAACCGTTGTAAATTGAAACCCAGTTTATAATGTAAGTCAATGGGAAGTGAGGGAGATAGGTTCCAGGCCCCTCTCAAAATTGTCATAAGTAACACCTAATACATTATTTTTAAAGCTTTGAAATGAAGACTTTAAATGCAAAACACATTATAAACCTAATAAAATAATCACACAACACAGAATATATAATTAAACTAAGTTAAATGAACAAAAACATTTGCTAAACAGCATTATAAACCTAATAAAATAATCACACAACACAGACTTCATTTGCATTTTTCTGCAAACAGTTCTTTCTATGCATTCCAATCTGGACTGATTTATAGACAGGAAGATCTTGTTCCTTTGAAATCTGCTCGATAGCTCAGGTCTGGTTAAACTGATTAATTTCAACTTGCTTGGCTTTGCTGCAACACAAGCAGACAGCTCCACCTACTGGCTATTTTAATAAATGCACTGCTTCTCAATGCTTTTCAATAGCAGTCACATGACTGGAAAAAAAGGTTGTTATTCTGAAACGGTGTAAATTGAACCGTTGTAAAACGAGGGCCACCTGTATAAATAATATAATATATAAAAACAATACATAATACATGCAGTATATTTAACAAGGCTAAGATACACCTAGACAATTGCAGTTTATCAAATTATTTTACCACAAAATTCACCATTAAAGCCTATGGGAAATGTTGTAAATAAATAATATAATAAGCTCTTCAAAAGGAATGTGATTGACAGGGTAACAAATAAACAGATGGGTCACGTATATAGAGAAAGTGGCAAAATATAGATACTTTTTTTTTTTTTTTTTAAAAAGACAATAACCCCTTCACGGCCAGACTTATTTGTCTACATCGGAACAAAGTTCCAATGTAAACAAATAAGATAAAAAGTGAAATCACACGATTGTTCATGTGATCGCGTGATTTCAATGATGGTACCATGTCTGGGGGGAGTGTCTATGACGCTAGGCACACCCTCCAGCCTGTGATCCCATTCAGGAAGCACCTTTGCCTTAAGCTCAGATTGGCTCCTCCAAATAAAGTAAATGGTAGGTAGAGTTAGGCTATTGAATGCTACATGCATTAAAAAAGGATGTTAATTTGTTTTAAGTGTTTTAATGTTAAGGGTTTTCTTGGTTATATACCCTCCCTCCTGCTGGCCACTGGAAAAAGCACGGCCTCTCCAACAACCAACTATTAAAAATGCAATCCCCATAGAAAGACCAGCAACATACAGGGTACGTCACTTAAAGGGACAGTTGACTCAAAAATGTTCTCCCCTTTAATTTGTGCCCAATGATCCACTTGACCTGCTGGAGGGTATTAAATTGTTAACAAGTATTTCTATTAACCTTATATTGGCATTTATATTAGTTTATTTAGCCTGTGGTTTCCCCACCCATCCTGAAAGTTTTTGGCCACGAGGCCAAGCTGTGTTAACGCAGCCAGCAGAAGAAATTACACTCCCAGTGGGGTATAGAAGAGATAGGGTAATAAAATGTTAATTTTCCATTGTTCTCTCCAAGTATTTGTGATTGGTTTATGGACAGATATAAGATAAAGAAGCATGTATATGTACACAATGTGATAAAGTAATGAGATCTGATTATACCTACAAGCTCAACCCATTTTATTAGGTTGTGGCTTTAAAACACAAAATCTGCTATTTCATATACACAAATAAGTCTTAAAAAGCAAATATCATACATTTTATACTGTGCAGCTGGTAAAAAAAAAAAGTAATTGGAAACACATTAAAGGGACAGTCAAGTCCAAAAAAACTTTCATGATTTAAATAGAGAATGTAATTTTAAACAACTTTCCAATTTACTTTTATCACCAAATTTGCTTTGTTCTCTTGGTATTCTTAGTTGAAAGCTAAAACTAGGAGGTTCATATGCCAATTTCTTAGACCTTGAAGACTGCCTCTAATCTGAATGCATTTTGACCACTAGAGGGCATTAGTTCATGAGTTTCATATAGATAACATTGAGCTCATGCACGTGAAGTTACCCAGGAGTGAGCACTGATTGGCTAAAATGGATGTCTGTCAAAAGAACCGATATAAGGCGGCAGTTTGCAGAGGCTTAGATACAATGTAATCACAGAGGTAAAAAGTGTAATTCTATCACAGTGTTGGTTATGCAAAACTGGGGAATGAGTAATAAAGGGATTATCTTTCTTTTTAAACAACAAAAATTCTGGTGTTGACTGTCCCTTTAAGGGAAAAACAATGTTAAAGTAAACTGTCCCTTTAAGGGGTAAAGGACATCCCCCCGCATTCTATTGGTGTTTTTGTGCTTGGATATAATAGTGCCTTTAAAATATATATATATATATATATATATACTGGTTTGCTTATACACCAACATATTTTACATTGCAACATTCTTAAAAGGATATGAAAACCAAAAGGTTTTCTTTCATGATTCAGATAGAGCATGCAATTTTAAGCAACTTTCTAGTTTACTCCTCTCTTTTTATCTTTATTTGAATAGCAGGACTGTAAGCTTAGGAGCCAACCCATTTTTGGTTCAAACCACTGGGCAGCACATGCTGATTGACGGCTAAATCATAAACGCAAAAATTTGGGTTTCATATGACCTTAAAATCTAAAATTTACAATCACTTTAAAGTGAAGGTCAATTTTCATCAATGAGTGCCCGGTTTTTAAAAATACTTTTAAAAACAGGGGCACTTTCATTGATGAAAATTTACATTGCACTGGATTTGTAGAAATACTTACCTTTTACTTCTGCAAAACCGGATCGCCGATCTCAGCCTCAGTTCCTTTGTACCAACGTCAGAAATGACAAAACCGGCTTCCTCCAATCATGGCTTGCACCCCAGAGCGCCCAGCTCGTGATGCCCGGCTGTGATTGGAGGAAGCCAGTTTCGTCATTGCTGTGGTCTACAGCAGGAAGAAGAAGGAGGGGGATCGCCGATCCGGCTTTGCAGGAGCAAAAGGTAAGTATTTCTTCAAATCCAGTGCAATGTTAATTTTCATCAATGAAAGTGCCCCTGTTTTTAAAAGTAGTTTTAAAAACCGGGCACTCATTGATGAAAATTTACCTTCACTTTAATAATTGAGTGGGGGGAAAAAAAAAAACTCTTGAAAGATTCTCTTAATAAAAATGTATTCCAATAACAAAGCATTGTGTCATGTGCGTATAAATAATTTAAACCCTTAAAGGGAGATAAAACCCAATTTTTTTTTCTTTCGTGATTCAGATAGAAAATACAGTTTTAAACAACTTTGCAATTTACTTCTATTATCAAATTCTTTGTTTTCTTGTTACCCATTGTTGAAAAGCATGAAGGTGATAATGTTATACATTACAAGAGCACTAGATGGCAGCACTATTTCCTGTCATGTATTGTTCTAGACGTGCATGCTACCTATCTAAATATCTCTTCAACAAAGAATAGCAAGAGAACACAACATTTGATAATAGAAATTAATTGCTCGGGACACACATGACTGACTTAATCCCCCAGTTGCCGCATAAATAAAACCATTGATGAATGTTGATTTTTGAACCCCACCATGCCCAGAAACTCATACAGAGCAGATGTTTAACCCGTCACACAAACACACAGTGGAAATCAGAGTTAAATCACTGTTGTAGATGTATTAACCACTTGATTGACAATAGTACACATTCAGGTGTGAATTAGCCTTTTGTAAACTAAAAGCAATGAAGGGGGTTACATTACTGCTGCACAACACTTGCACCAGTGATTTAACCCTCTAACTGCCAAGAGCAAATCAATCCCTTGCTCACTACATACAGGTCCAATCATAACAGACATGAAGCAGTGATTTAACCATCTGACTGACCAAAACTTACATGCCGCAGTAACATATCTACAACACTAATTTGAAAAATTCAGAATGCAAATCCAGATCCCTAAGGCTGCTTGCAGTGTGTTTCAAAAAGCTTATAGCATAATAAAAACTGTATATATATATATATATATATATATATATATATATATATATATATATATATATATACACACACAACACTATTATAATTATAACAAAGTATTGGAATAATGGACAAAAGTAATCTGAATAAACACACTGCTCATTTCTGCAAAGCATATTTTCAATTACTATTCTGTAACTACTATTTAGTGGTAATGTTGTAAATACTTTGTATGAATAAAAAACAACAACATTCAAATCACAACACAAGTCAATATATTGATCTTCAGTGCAGAATAGTTTGGCCCCAAAATGTCATGGGAAGCATAGAGTTAATAGCAGCACAGTACGGTAATCCAATAATACTTGTTACATACACTCATTAACCACTCTCTTCCCGAGTTTCGTCATGTGACCAAATATTAACATCTTGTGTGCTGTAACGTTCATGCAGAACCGGGGTGCATTATTTTTAACTCATTGTATGCCAGATTTATTTGGCGCCCTCGGTGGCAGCCAGTGGGTTAATGCCACATGTTTGGGTTTTTTTTTCACTGTGGACGTGCCCACTGCACTGTTGTTCTATGGACTCCATGTTTAACTCGTCATGTTCTAGCTCCCATAGAAAAAATATCGCTGACATACCTTCACTTTGCCGTCGTCAGCGCTCTCAAAACCGTAATCTTAGTTGTTAGCCTTGTGTTTATTTAAACGCGCTCATTACCAGAAACGATTGGCAAAGCATTGTAACGTATCGTGCCAATTCTAATACTAACCGAGAAACGGGGCTGTGACGTCAGTGCAGTGAATACCTCACACCGATTGGCGAATCCGCGGCCTGTCTCTGGTAGATTTCTACAGAAGGCGGTGCCGCTCTCAGACAGTGATCTGTAGATAGCTCATAACGGAGGAAGTATGCAGCGCCCTCTAGGGTTTAAGGCTGCAATTTACACTGACTCGACAGACATGGTAGAAAGCGGCGATGCTAGCCGAGTTCAGTTTAAATGAAGAATACATAGATTGTCACCGCTGGTGGCAGCAGTATATAACCTGCAATGTATTTTACAATCAAGTACTGATGTTTTCCATCAGCATGAATTATAATATTGCTATAAAGGTGGCTGAGATTAGATAGATAGATAGATAGATAGATAGATAGATAGATAGATAGATAGATAGATAGATGATAGATAGATGATAGATAGATAGATGATAGATAGATAGATTAGATTAGATTGATAGATGAATAATAGATAATTATGACAGACATAAATAGATAGATGACAGCAAGATAGATGGCATATGATAGTTATAGATGATAGATAGATAGATAAATATTAGATAGATACATGATAGATTAGATTGATACTAGATAGATGATAGATTATAGATATGTTAGACATAGATTGATGACAGCAAGGTAGATGACAGATGATAGAGAGAAATAGATGATAGATAAATAGATGAATGATAGGTATTGATCGCTAGATGGATAGGTAGATGTTAGTTTCGATAGATGATATATTATATTGAAATATATAGATAGATGGTACATATATAGATAGATGACTAATAGGCAGATCATAGCTATAGATAGATATATAGATAGATGATTGATAGATTAGATAGATTATATATAGATAGATTATAGATATAATATAAATATAGATAAATGAGATGATATAGATAAATATAGATAGATACTTAAGATTTATAATTAGATTATAGTACATATTAGAATGAATGTGTGTAGGCAATTATAGATAACTGAATATATATAGATAATATACATTTTATTATTGCATTGATCTGTCCCTTTAATTTGATCAATTAAAGGGACTCAGATGATGTTCGTTTTTCTTTGCTACATTGAGAAAAAAAGGTTTCTATGCTTGTGAGGTGTGTCACTATACACCAATAAATTAGCCAGTTAACAATTAGTCCTTAAAGGTAAATAATATTTATGAGTGCAGTTTAATTTTGAATAGAAGCATTTCAGCTGTATACCTGTATTAGCAAAAATGCTTCTAGTAAAAACTATCACAGTTTCAGATGCATACACACATATGCTGTGCATGTCTAGAGCACTCTCCTTCAATCACTGGGCCAGCACAGAGCAACCAGTGTCTGTGTATACCTAACAACCTACCTAGTGTAATATGTGTAAGTGTGCTGCTTGTATTAGAGTTTGTGTATAGCTACCAACCTACCTAGTGTAATATGTGTGTATGTGCTGTGTATATCAGTGTCTGTGTATACCTTACAACCTACCTAGTGTAATATGTGTTTATGAGCTGTGTGTATCAGTGTCTTTGTATACTTAACAACCTACCTAGTATAATATGTGTGTATGTGCTGTGTATATCGGTGTGTATTCCTACCAACCTACCTAGTGTAATATGTGTGTATGTGCTGTGTATATCAGTGTGTATACCTATTAACCTACCTAGTGTAATATGTGTGTATGTGCTGTGCTGTGTTGTGTATCAGTGTGTATACCTACTTTGTGTAATATGTGTAAGTGTGCTGTGTATATCAGTGTCTGTGTATACATACCAACCTACCTACCTAGTGTAACACGTGTAAGTGTGCTGTGTGTATTAGTGTCTGTGTATAGCTACCAACCTACCTAGTATAATATGTGTGTATCAGTATCTGTGTATACCTACCAACCTACCTAGTGTAACATGTGTGTACGTGCTGTGTTGTGTATCAGTGTGTATACCTACCAACCTACATAGTGTAATATGTGTAGGTGTGCTGTGTGTATGGGTGTCTGTGTATACCTAACAACCTACCTAGTGTAATATGTGTAAGTGTGCTGTGTGTATTAGTGTCTGTGTATGACTACCAACCTACCTAGTGTAATATGTGTGTATGTGCTGTGAGTATCAGTGTCTGTGTATACCTAACAGCCTACCTAGTGTAATATGTGTGTATGTGCTGTGCATATCAGTGTGTATACCTAACAACCTACCTCGTGTAATATGTGTAAGTGTGCTGTCTATATCAGTGTCTGTGTATACATACCAACCTACCTATTGTAAAATGTGTAAGTGTGCTTTGTTTATCATTGTGTATATATACCAACCTACCTAGTGTAATATGTGTAAGTGTGCTGTGTATATCAGTGTGTATACCTACCAACTTACCTAGTGTAATATGTGTGTATGTGCTGTGTATATCAATGTGTATACCTACCAACCTACCTAGTGTAATATGTGTAAGTGTGCTGCTTGTATTAGAGTTTGTGTATAGCTACCAACCTACCTAGTGTAAAATGTGTGTATGTGCTGTGTGTATCAGTGTCTGTGTATACCTTACAACCTACCTAGTGTAATATGTGTTTATGAGCTGTGTGTATCAGTGTCTGTGTATAGCTAACATCCTACCTAGTGTAATATGTGTAAGTGTGCTGTGTTTATCAATGTGTATACCTACCTAGAGTAATATGTGTAAGTGTGCTGTGTGTATCAGTGTCTGTGTATGCCTACCAACCTACCTAGTGTAATATGTGTAAGTGTGCTGTGTTTATCAATGTGTATACCTACCTAGAGTAATATGTGTAAGTGTACTGTGTGTATCAGTGTCTGTGTAATGCCTACCAACCTACCTAGTGTAATATGTGTAAGTGTGCTGTGTGTATCAGTGTCTGTGTATGCCTACCAACCTACCTAGTGTAATATGTGTAAGTGTGCTGTGTGTATCAGTGTCTGTCAGGCTTGTGTTATTCTTTTTATATGTATCACTAAATGTTGCCATACAAGGGGCAGGAAATACAGAGGAGTGGAATAAAGGCACTGGGCTGAGGGGCCCCACAAATTAATCTTGCCCAGGGCCCCGCAAATGCTTAGGTTGGCCCTGGTGTCTGTGTATACCTACCAACCTAGCTTTCTCATCTTTTAAACTGCTCTGCTTATGTTATCACCTGAGTATTGTCACCTTTGTGTGACAAGCTGATATCATTGATAAGAGTATATTATATAAAGCCTTTGCATATCAAAAGTCTTTTGATGTCAGTTTGTTGCTTACCATTTGTTTTACCCCATGTCCGTAATTACATCTTGTCTTAGAATGTAAACAAGGTGTTACATTTACACCCAGACTCACACACACCTTAGTCATATGCATATAAAATTATATACTGTATATATATATATATATATATATATATATATATATATATATACCAACATTCCCCCAATTAAATAAGATTCAGTTAGAATCTTATTGAATAGCTGAATTGTTTTGCGTTCAGTGCCCCTTTAACCTTTATTCATGCAAAATATGTTGTTGACATATTTGAAGGGACATAAAGGGCAATCTGTTGACGCTCTATTAATATAACTGATAATAATCATAATAAAAAAGAAAAAGCATTTTATTATTACACCATTGCTTGTATCTAAACGTGTTCAAACTCTGCAAATGAGTTAAACCCATAGTTAAAGTCAGCTCTAGAGAAGTGATATAATCCTTGAACATAACTGAACACATCTGGTGAAACAAATAGAGCTGCTTCTTAGCCTAACTAGGTACACCTTTCAACAAAGGATACCAAAATAACTAAGTAAATTTGATAATAGAAATAAGTTGATATGCAATTACAATTGCATGTTTTATCTGAAACGTGAGACTTTAGTATAAACATTAATGTCCCTTGTAAATCATTTTCATATAGCATGATGTCGTTTTAGAGTTTATTATCCCCTTAAGTAATGTTTAAGATATATATATATATATGGTTGAAATGAAAAGAATGTTTTTGACTTCATAAAGTGCTTTTATGATTTTTGGATTTATCTCATGCAAGAGTTTTAACCACCATTACATATATTAATATAAATTAAAATATATTTTATATAGAGGTAAAACATCTTTCTTTAAAGGGACACTGAACCCAATTTTTTTATTTCGTAAAACAGATAGAGCATGCAATTTTAAGCAACTTTCTAATTTACTCCTAATATCAAATTTTCTTCATTCTCTTGCTATCTTTATTTGAAAAAGAAAGCATCTAAGCAATTTTTGGTTCAGTACCATGGACAGCACTTGTTTATTGGTGGATTAATTTATCCACCAATCAGCAAGAACAACCCAGGTTGTTCAAAAATGGGCCGGCATCTAAACTTACATTCTTGCATTTCAAATAAAGATACTAAGAGAATGAAGAAAATTTGATAATAGGAGTAAATTAGAAAGTTGCTTAAAATTGCATGCTCTATCTGAATCACAAAATAAAAAAAATTGGGTTCACAGTATATAAGATCTTAGTCAGATGTTCAAAACGCAGGAAATTCCAGTGCTGGAAGTTTTTATTTGATTACGTCATTGATGACATCACAAATTACATCACATATCAATAACATAATACATGTCATCTGTTTATTTTAAATAGAATTGCAAATCAGTGTAAAATATTATTTTAAAAAATCAACACAGTAACAATTTATCACACCATTATCCATCATAAATAAAAAAAGTATAAATATAATAAACACATTGTTAAAAACAATATTTCAAGAGTAGTTAAAATATAAAAAATACATTTCACCTTAGTAATTAAATAAATATCAGATATATAAATTATTTTACATTGATGTACACAATTATTTTACATTGATGTAAATATATATATTTTTTCAGTTAAAAGGACAGTGAACACCAGAATTGTTGTTGTTTAAAAAGATAGATAATCCCTTTATTACCCATTCCCCAGTTTTGCATAACCAACACTGTTATATTAATATACTTTTTACCTCTGTGATTATCTTGTATCTAAGCCTTTGCAAACTGCCCCCTTATTTCAGTTCTTTTGACAGACTTGCATTTTAGACAATCAGTGCTCACTCCTAGCTCAATGTTATCTATATAAAAACACATGAACTAACACCCTCTAGTAGTGAAAAACTGTCAAAATTCTTACAGATTAGAGGCGGCTTTCAAGGTCTAAGAAATTAGCATATGAACCTCATAGGTTTAGCTTTCAATTTAGAATACCAAAGAACAAAGCAAAATTGGTTATAAAAGTAAATTGGAAAGTTGTTTAAAATTACAAGCCCTATTTAAATCAAGAACATTTTTTGGGATTTGACTGTCCCTTTAAGACACATATAACAAAACACAATCAATCAAAATATTAAAAAAGAAAATACTGTATATTTTTATACTTATATGACTTTAACAATTTATTTAGAATTTACCAATATTCAAATTAGCATATTTCAAATCTGACAACCAGTAATAGACATGTGCCCCACACAAAGCATTATTAATAATACACAGTGGAGGCTCCTCCATTTGAGCACATTCACACGTGCCCCCCTCAGCATCCCTGAAGAAAAAAGAAAAAAATATATAATTTTTCCAATAGCCCCCTATTGAAAAAATTATATTTTTTTTTACCCCCCAGAAAAAAACCTTTTTTTTTCAATTATTTAATTAAAAGTGCCATAATGTTACACAAATACACAAATACAGTATTATTAGTTAGCTTACAAGATACACAGCCTGCCTGCCTGGCCCCTGTAGTAAATTTTAATATATCTATCAAAGCCCTACCGCACGTGCGATAGCCTAAGCTATGGCAATGTGCTTTGCGCAATCTAAAATTGCCTGCTGCGCAGCTCCCAGCCTCCCCATCCCCATACTTAGCTGTTCGCACACTTCAGCCTGTGCGAGGGGTGGGAGGTGTTAGAGAGAGACAGGCAGCAGGCCATCAGCAGCCAGTGTCAGAGAAGAGCCGCGTCATCACTCACAGTCACGTGACGGCGCGAAATGTCAGGAAGAAGTGGAGGAAGGCTGTGTCTCTAGCGCGTTATTCCCACCACCCGTGACAGTTTAAGGTAAGAATGTGGGACTCAGAGATAAAATGAATGTCGGTGGGGTGGCTAAGGCTTAGAGGCCAGCGTTGATGTTCTGATCTATCATGTGTATGTTTTTCTGTTGCTGCTTTGTTTGTTGCTTTGTGATAGGATAAACATTGCGGTATCTGTGCAACTCATCGCGAATGTCAGTTTGTGTACATGGCCAATCTCCAGTAAACCGAACAGTTCAGAAAGAAAATCCTCTTAATCAGAGTGTAATTTATTGCTCACCTATGTCTGAGAATCTGAGATGGTGTATTACTTTCCAGTCAGTTCACATGCCTAGGTTGATATTCAGCCTTCTGTGTATTATACCATTTATTTCACGGACCAGAAATTCTGATAAGAACTTTGTACTGGGAATTAGAGAGCTCAGCCTCTGGAAGATCAATAACATCAGGAAAATCCAGACCTGTGTACAGATTAACTGAAAGCTTTGTACTATAATAAGATATACAACAAAACATATAAGAAATCTAAATATTTTTTTGTGTGTCTAATTTAGTGTTTAGGGAAAATGAGTATAATAATCTACTAAGCAATAACAGTGTCCTATAGCACTTTTACCTTTAGGCAATATATATATATAATTTTTTTGTTTTTTTAAATCTTTATTGGCTATAAACCTTTAACTTTATTGGTACTGAAGATTACATCACCTAGATACTTATTGAATGCAACTACTGTAATACATGTTTAGAAAAATACATAAACAAATATCTGATATAAGGAATATGTTGTGCTGCAAAATCTTAGTGCTTAGTGTTTATATATATATATATATATATATATATATATATATATATATATATATATATATATATATATATCCTTATACTGCGGCTGCCCCAGTGACAGGACTCTTGTACCCAGTATATATATATATATATATATATATATAAATGGGCTGAGCCATCTGAGGGGTGGGGCTAGTGCTCCCCCATCTTCAAAAGTCACCAGCCGCCACTGATAATACATACAAATATTTTGTATATGTTGTTTTTTCTAATAATTGTGTTAAGATTATATAAGAATAACATACATACTTTTCTAAATATGTAAATGTTTATTTTTTTGAACTTTTAAACACATAATTTGAAACATTGATGGTGTATAATGTTAGCAAATTTACAAATATGTGTGAAATCATGAATATAATTTTAGGTGATTCCATGTATGACACCCCTTTATGATGTCTGATTATTAAGGCCTAGATTTAGAGTTCGGCGGTAGCCGTGAAAACCAGCGTTAGAGGCTCCTAACGCTGGTTTTGGGCGCCCGCTGGTATTTGGAGTCAGTGATTAAAGGGTCTAACGCTCACTTTTCAGCCGCGACTTTTCCATACCGCAGATCCCCCTACGCCATTTGCGTAGCCTATCTTTTCAATGGGATCTTTCTAACGCTGGTATTTAGAGTCGTTTCTGCAGTGAGCGTTAGAGCTCTAACGACAAAATTCCAGCCGCCTGAAAATAGCAGGAGTTAAGAGCTTTCTGGCTAACGCCGGTTTATAAAGCTCTTAACTACTGTACCCTAAAGTACACTAACACCCATAAACTACCTATGTACCCCTAAACCGAGCTCCCCCCACACCGCCGCCACTCGATTAAATTTTTTAACCCCTAATCTGCCGACCGCCACCTACGTTATACTTATGTACCCCTAATCTGCTGCCCCTAACCCCGCCGACCCCTGTATTATATTTATTCACCCCTAACCTGCCCCCCACAACGTCGCCGCCAGCTACTTACAATAATTAACCCCTAATCTTCCGACCGCAAATCGCCGCCACCTACGTTATCCCTATGTACCCCTAATCTGCTGCCCCTAACACCGCCGACCCCTATATTATATTTATTAACCCCTAATCTGCCCCCCTCAACGTCGCCGACACCTGCCTACACTTATTAACCCCTAATCTGCCGAGCGGACCTGAGCGCTACTATAATAAAGTTATTAACCCCTAATCCGCCTCACTAACCCTATCATAAATAGTATTAACCCCTAATCTGCCCTCCCTAACATCGGCGACACCTACCTTCAATTATTAACCCCTAAACTTCCGATCGGAGCTCACCGCTATTCTAATAAATGGATTAACCCCTAAAGCTAAGTCTAACCCTAACACTAACACCCCCCTAAGTTAAATATAATTTTTATCTAACGAAATAAATTAACTCTTATTAAATAACTTATTCCTATTTAAAGCTAAATACTTACCTGTAAAATAAATCCTAATATAGCTACAATATAAATTATAATTATATTATAGCTATTTTAGGATTAATATTTATTTTACAGGCAACTTTGTAATTATTTTAACCAGGTACAATAGCTATTAAATAGTTAAGAACTATTTAATAGTTACCTAGTTAAAATAATAACAAATTTACCTGTAAAATAAATCCTAACCTAAGTTATAATTAAACCTAACACTACCCTATCAATAAAATAATTAAATAAACTACCTACAATTACCTACAATTAACCTAACACTACACTATCAATAAATAAATTAAACACAATTGCTACAAATAAATACAATTAAATAAACTAGCTAAAGTACAAAAAATAAAAAAGAACTAAGTTACAGAAAATAAAAAAATAGTTACAAACATAAGAAAAATATTACAACAATTTTAAACTAATTACACCTACTCTAAGCCCCCTAATAAAATAACAAAGCCCCCCAAAATAAAAAATTCCCTACCCTATTCTAAATTAAAAAAGTTACAAGCTCTTTTACCTTACCAGCCCTGAACAGGGCCCTTTGCGGGGCATGCCCCAAGAATTTCAGCTCTTTTGCCTGTAAAAGAATAAATACAATACCCCCCCCCCCCAACATTACAACCCACCACCCACATACCCCTAATCTAACCCAAACCCCCCTTAAATAAACCTAACACTAAGCCCCTGAAGATCTTCCTACCTTGTCTTCACCATCCAGGTATCACCGATCCGTCCTGGCTCCAAGATCTTCATCCAACCCAAGCGGGGGTTGGCGATCCATAATCCGGTGCTCCAAAGTCTTCCTCCTATCCGGCAAGAAGAGGACATCCGGACCGGCAAACATCTTCTCCAAGCGGCATCTTCGATCTTCTTCCATCCGGTGCGGAGCGGGTCCATCTTGAAGCAGGCGACGCGGATCCATCCTCTTCTTCCGATGTCTCCCGACTAATGACGGTTCCTTTAAGGGACGTCATCCAAGATGGCGTCCCTCGAATTCCGATTGGCTGATAGGATTCTATCAGCCAATCGGAATTAAGGTAGGAATTTTCTGATTGGCTGATGGAATCAGCCAATCAGAATCAAGTTCAATCCGATTGGCTGATCCAATCAGCCAATCAGATTGAGCTCGCATTCTATTGGCTGTTCCGATCAGCCAATAGAATGCGAGCTCAATCTGATTGGCTGATGGGATCGGCCAATCGGATTGAACTTGATTCTGATTGGCTGATTCCATCAGCCAATCAGAAAATTCCTACCTTAATTCCGATTGGCTGATAGAATCCTATCAGCCAATCGGAATTCGAGGGACGCCATCTTGGATGACGTCCCTTAAAGGAACCGTCATTAGTCGGGAGACATCGGAAGAAGAGGATGGATCCGCGTCGCCTGCTTCAAGATGGACCCGCTCCGCACCGGATGGAAGAAGATCGAAGATGCCGCTTGGAGAAGATGTTTGCCGGTCCGGATGTCCTCTTCTTGCCGGATAGGAGGAAGACTTTGGAGCACCGGATTATGGATCGCCAACCCCCGCTTGGGTTGGATGAAGATCTTGGAGCCAGGACGGATCGGTGATACCTGGATGGTGAAGACAAGGTAGGAAGATCTTCAGGGGCTTAGTGTTAGGTTTATTTAAGGGGGGTTTGGGTTAGATTAGGGGTATGTGGGTGGTGGGTTGTAATGTTGGGGGGGGGGGTATTGTATTTATTCTTTTACAGGCAAAAGAGCTGAAATTCTTGGGGCATGCCCCGCAAAGGGCCCTGTTCAGGGCTGGTAAGGTAAAAGAGCTTGTAACTTTTTTAATTTAGAATAGGGTAGGGAATTTTTTATTTTGGGGGGCTTTGTTATTTTATTAGGGGGCTTAGAGTAGGTGTAATTAGTTTAAAATTGTTGTAATATTTTTCTTATGTTTGTAAATATTTTTTTATTTTCTGTAACTTAGTTCTTTTTTATTTTTTGTACTTTAGCTAGTTTATTTAATTGTATTTATTTGTAGCAATTGTGTTTAATTTATTTATTGATAGTGTAGTGTTAGGTTAATTGTAGGTAATTGTAGGTAGTATATTTAATTATTTTATTGATAGGGTAGTGTTAGGTTTAATTATAACTTAGGTTAGGATTTATTTTACAGGTAAATTTGTTATTATTTTAACTAGGTAACTATTAAATAGTTCTTAACTATTTAATAGCTATTGTACCTGGTTAAAATAATTACAAAGTTGCCTGTAAAATAAATATTAATCCTAAAATAGCTATAATATAATTATAATTTATATTGTAGCTATATTAGGATTTATTTTACAGGTAAGTATTTAGCTTTAAATAGGAATAAGTTATTTAATAAGAGTTAATTTATTTCGTTAGATAAAAATTATATTTAACTTAGGGGGGTGTTAGTGTTAGGGTTAGACTTAGCTTTAGGGGTTAATCCATTTATTAGAATAGCGGTGAGCTCCGATCGGAAGTTTAGGGGTTAATAATTGAAGGTAGGTGTCGGCGATGTTAGGGAGGGCAGATTAGGGGTTAATACTATTTATGATAGGGTTAGTGAGGCGGATTAGGGGTTAATAACTTTATTATAGTAGCGCTCAGGTCCGCTCGGCAGATTAGGGGTTAATAAGTGTAGGTAGGTGTCGGCGACGTTGTGGGGGGCAGATTAGGGGTTAATAAATATAACATAGGGGTCGGCGATGTTAGGGCAGCAGATTAGGGGTACATAGGGATAACGTAGGTGGCGGCGTTTTACGGAGCGGCAGATTAGGGGTTAAAAAAAATATGCAGGGGTCAGCGATAGCGGGGGCGGCAGATTAGGGGTTAATAAGTGTAAGATTAGGGGTGTTTAGACTCGGGGTACATGTTAGGGTGTTAGGTGCAGACGTAGGAAGTGTTTCCCCATAGGAATCAATGGGGCTGCGTTAGGAGCTGAACGCTGCTTTTTTGCAGGTGTTAGGTTTTTTTTCAGCTCAAACAGTCCCATTGTTTCCTATGGGAGAATCGTGCACGAGCACGTTTTTGAGGCCGGCCGCGTCCGTAAGCAACTCTGGTATCGAGAGTTGCTTTTGCGGTAAAAATGCTCTACGCTCCTTTTTTGGAGCCTAACGCAGCATTTGTTTTAACTCTCGATACCAGAGTTAAATTTATGGTGCGGCCAGAAAAAAGCCCGCGGAGCGTTAACAGCCCTTTTACCGCCGAACTCCAAATCTAGGCCTAAGTGTGTAATGTTGTTATGCCCAATAATTATGTTTATGTACAATATTTTTTGGGGGGTTGATATAAAACATATTTACTTTTTTTATTTTATTTATTTTAGAATTTAGGACTTATTTATCGTTGCAAAGACTTGCCCCAGACTTACCCAACATGATTGAACCTGCATTATTAATAAAAACAATCTATTTATCATTTGTGAGAGCTTTAGAATCTTTTTCCCCAATTATTTTATACTGCTAAAGCAGCCTACTTTAGGAACAAAGATTATTTAAACATAAACTAATATCAATAGAATATAGTTTGCATTGAGAGGTTGTTTTAAATATATTTTTATTTTTTACATGTATATATTTTAATATTTAAGATTTTTATGTTCAGAATACATTACCAAGTAGTTGAACAGATTGGTTGTATAGATTTTTTTTATATAGATACTGATGTTATTGCTACTAACTAAATAATTTAATGATTGTGGGTTTAAGACCCAATAGCTACTTTATTGTTTATTCTGAAATTACCTGCATTTTAAATAATATGCACATGTTAGGTTGCATAAGAGTTGGGGCAAGATTACATATGCGGCGTCGCCCGCAAAAGCTGGCGACGCCATTTTTTACGCGATTTCGGTATTACATATACCGTGCCGCATATAAATGCGGTGTGTATATTTCACCCATCGCCTGCAATATTTACTCCCATAAGCTAACATAGAACTGCGTTGCAAATTGGTATCACATATTCAGCGCAAGGACATAAGCAGTGAAAATGGAGAAATTTTACTCCATTTTCACCTCGCCACACTTAGGCCTAGATTTGGAGTTTGGCGTCAGCCGTGAAAACCAGCGTTAGAGGCTCCTAACGCTGGTTTTAGGCTACCTCCGGTATTTGGAGTCACTCAAAATAGGGTCTAACGCTCACTTTTCAGCCGCGACTTTTCCATACCGCAGATCCCCTTACGTCAATTGCGTATCCTATCTTTTCAATGGGATTTTTCTAACTCCGGTATTTAGAGTCGTGTCTGAAGTGAGCGTTAGACATCTAACGACAAAACTCCAGCCGCAGGAAAAAAGTCAGAAGTTAAGAGCTTTCTGGGCTAACGCCGGTTTATAAAGCTCTTAACTACTGTACTCTAAAGTACACTAACACCCATAAACTTCCTATGTACCCCTAAACCGAGGTCCCCCCACATCGCCGACACTCTATTAAATTTTTTTAACCCCTAATCTGCCGACCGCCACCTACGTTATACTTATGTACCCCTAATCTGCTACCCCTAACACCGCCGACCCCTATATTATATTTATTAACCCCTAATCTGCCGCCCACAACGTCGCCCCCACCTGCCTACACTTATTAACCCCTAATCTGCCGAACGGACCGCACCGCTACTATAATAAAGTTATTAACCCCTAATCCGCCTCACTAACCCTATAATAAATAGTATTAACCCCTAATCTGCCCTCCCTAACATCGCCGACACCTAACTTCAATTATTAACCCCTAATCTGATGACCGGAGCTCACCGCTATTCTAATAAATGTATTAACCCCTAAAGCTAAGTCTAACCCTAACACTAACACCCCCCTAAGTTAAATATAATTTACATCTAACGAAATTAATTATCTCTTATTAAATAAATTATTCCTATTTAAAGCTAAATACTTACCTGTAAAATAAATCCTAATATAGCTACAATATAAATTATAATTATATTATAGCTATTTTAGGATTAATATTTATTTTACAGGCAACTTTGTAATTATTTTAACCATGTACAATAGCTATTAAATAGTTAAGAACTATTTAATAGTTACCTAGTTAAAATAATTACAAAATTACCTGTAAAATAAATCCTAACCTAAGTTACAATTAAACCTAACACTATACTATCATTAAATTAATTAAATAAAATACCTACAATTACCTACAATTAAACCTAACACTACACTATCAATAAATAAATTAAATACAATTCCTACAAATAACTACAATTAAATAAACTAACTAAAGTACAAAAAATAAAAAAGAACTAAGTTACAAAAAATAAAAAAATATTTACAAACATAAGAAAAATATTACAACAATTTTAAACTAATTACACCTACTCTAAGCCCCCTAATAAAATAACAAAGACCCCCAAAATAAAAAATGCCCTACCCTATTCTAAATTACTAAAGTTCAAAGCTCTTTTACCTTACCAGCCCTGAACAGGGCCCTTTGCGGGGCATGCCCCAAGAAGTTCAGCTCTTTTGCCTGTAAAAAAAACATACAATACCCCCCCCCAACATTACAACCCACCACCCACATACCCCTAATCTAACCCAAACCCCCCTTAAATAAACCTAACACTAAGCCCCTGAAGATCATCCTACCTTGTCTTCACCTCACCAGGTATCACGATCCGTCCTGGCTCCAAAATCTTCATCCAACCCAAGCGGGGGCTGGCGATCCATCATCCGGTGGCTGAAGAGGTCCAGAAGAGGCTCCAAAGTCTTCATCCTATCCGGGAAGAAGAGTAGATCCGGACCGGCAACCATCATCTTCCAAGCGGCATCTTCTATCTTCATCCGATGAGGACCGGCTCCATCCTGAAGACCTCCGACACAGACCCATCTTCATCCGGCGACGTCCAACTGAAGAATGAAGGTTCCTTTAAGGGACGTCATCTAAGATGGCGTCCCTCGAATTCCGATTGGCTGATAGGATTCTATCAGCCAATCGGAATTAAGGTAGGAATATTCTGATGGGCTGATGGAATCAGCCAATCAGAATCAAGTTCAATCCGATTGGCTGATCCAATCAGCCAATCAGATTGAGCTTGCATTCTATTGGCTGTTCCGATCAGCCAATAGAATGCAAGCTCAATCTGATTGGCTGATTGGATCAGCCAATCGGATTGAACTTGATTCTGATTGGCTGATTCCATCAGCCAATCAGAATATTCCTACCTTAATTCCGATTGGCTGATAGAATCCTATCAGCCAATCGGAATTCGAGGGACGCCATCTTGGATGACGTCCCTTAAAGGAACCTTCATTCTTCAGTTGGACGTCGCCGGATGAAGATGGGTCCGCGTCGGAGGTCTTCAGGATGGAGCCGGTCCTCATCGGATGAAGATAGAAGATGCCGCTTGGAAGATGATGGTTGCCGGTCCGGATCTACTCTTCTTCCCGGATAGGATGAAGACTTTGGAGCCTCTTCTGGACTTCTTCAGCCACCGGATGATGGATCGCCAGCCCCCACTTGGGTTGGATGAAGATTTTGGAGCCAAGACGGATCGGTGATACCTGGTGAGGTAAAGACAAGGTAGGATGATCTTCAGGGGCTTAGTGTTAGGTTTATTTAAGGGGGGTTTGGGTTAGATTAGGGGTATGTGGGTGGTGGGTTGTAATGTTGGGGGGGTATTGTATGTTTTTTTTACAGGCAAAAGAGCTGAACTTCTTGGGGCATGCCCCGCAAAGGGCCCTGTTCAGGGCTGGTAAGGTAAAAGAGCTTTGAACTTTAGTAATTTAGAATAGGGTAGGGCATTTTTTATTTTGGGGGTCTTTGTTATTTTATTAGGGGGCTTAGAGTAGGTGTAATTAGTTTAAAATTGTTGTAATATTTTTCTTATGTTTGTAAATATTTTTTTATTTTTTGTAACTTAGTTCTTTTTTATTTTTTGTACTTTAGTTAGTTTATTTCATTGTAGTTATTTGTAGGAATTGTATTTAATTTATTTATTGATAGTGTAGTGTTAGGTTTAATTGTAGGTAATTGTAGGTATTTTATTTAATTAATTTAATGATAGTATAGTGTTAGGTTTAATTGTAACTTAGGTTAGGATTTCTTTTACAGGTAATTTTGTAATTATTTTAACTAGGTAACTATTAAATAGTTCTTAACTATTTAATAGCTATTGTACCTGGTTAAAATAATCACAAAGTTGCCTGTAAAATAAATATTAATCCTAAAATAGCTATAATATAATTATAATTTATATTGTAGCTATATTAGGATTTATTTTACAGGTAAGTATTTAGCTTTAAATAGGAATAATTTATTTAATAAGAGATAATTAATTTCGTTAGATGTAAATTATATTTAACTTAGGGGGGTGTTAGTGTTAGGGTTAGACTTAGCTTTAGGGGTTAATACATTTATTAGAATAGCGGTGAGCTCCGGTCGTCAGATTAGGGGTTAATAATTGAAGTTAGGTGTCGGCGATGTTAGGGAGGGCAGATTAGGGGTTAATACTATTTATTATAGGGTTAGTGAGGCGGATTAGGGGTTAATAACTTTATTATAGTAGCGGTGCGGTCCGCTCGGCAGATTAGGGGCTAATAAGTGTAGGCAGGTGGGGGCGACATTGTGGGCGGCAGATTAGGGGTTAATAAATATAATATAGGGGTTGGCGGTGTTAGGGGCAGCAGATTAGGGGTACATAAGGATAATGTAAGTAGCGGCGGTTTACGGAGCGGCAGATTAGGGGTTAAAAATAAAATGCAGGTGTCAGCGATAGCGGGGGCGGCAGAGTAGGGGTTAATAAGTGTAAGGTTAGGGGTGTTTAGACTCGGGGTACATGTTAGGGTGTTAGGTGCAGACTTAGGAGGTGTTTCCGCATAGCAAACAATGGGGCTGCGTTAAGAGCTGAACGCGGCTTTTTTGCAGGTGTTAGGTTTTTTTTCAGCTCAAACAGCCCCATTGTTTTCTATGGGGGAATCGTGCACGAGCACGTTTTTGAGGCTGGCCGCTTGCGTAAGCAACTCTGGTATCGAGAGTTGAAGCTGCGTTAAAAATGCTTTACGCTCCTTTTTTGGAGCCTAACGCAGCCTTTATGTGGACTCTCAATACCAGAGTTATTTTTATGGTGCGGCCAGAAAAAAGCCGGCGTTAGATTTTCGGGTCGTTACCGACAAAACTCCAAATCTAGCTGATAGGCAGGCGCAGCTAGCCTTGCGCTGAAAATGTAAGCACAGCACTGTAACTCCCATAACTGCCTGAAAATATTAACTAACACCTTACGCATGCGCAATATCTATCTTCCTGCAACAGAAACATTTTTTCACTGTAAGAGCAAAAAATTGTGGAACTCATTACCAAAGGAGATAGTGAATGCCAATACCCTAGATACATTTAAAAATTGTTTGGATATATTTCTGTCTATAAACAAAATTCATAGATATTATTGCTAGTATTAAATGGGTCACCTTTTAGTGGGATTATTTAAATTTAACTGGAGTTTGTAAGTATTTTAGATTTGTATAGGTTGAACTTGATGGACTTCTGTCTTTTTTATCCTCATCTACTATGCTACTATGTTACCTGTCAACCGCCAACCCCCACTGCAATAACTAATAAAGTATATTAACCCCTAGTAACCCCTAGTATATTAAACCCGCCATTAACCCACATCGCAATAAACCTAACAAATGTATTAACCCCTAATCTGCAATTAACCCACATCACAATAAACCTCATAAATGTATGAATTCCTAATCCGCCATTAACCCACATAGCAATTAACCTATTAAAACTATTAACCCCTAATCCGCCAAACCCACACAACCCAATAATCCTAATAAATCTATTAACCCCTAATCTACCAAACCCCCACAACGCAAATAACTCATTAAATTACTAAACCCCCTAACCTGACACCCCCTAAATTAACCCCAATTACCTAAATTAAAAAATATGAAGTTACAATTAAAATAAAAAGCTAACATTACTTAAAAATTAAAAAAAAAATGAAATTAAAGTAATCTAAGATTACAAAAATAAAAAAGTCTAACATTACATAAAATAATAAACCAAATTATCAAAAATAAAAAAATTAAGCCTAATCCCTATGAAAATAAAAAAGCCCCCCAAAATAAAAACACCCCCTAATCTAATACTAAACTACCAATAGCCCTTAAAAGGATCTTTTGTAGGGCATTGCCCTAAATTAAACAGCTCTTTTACCTTAAAATACTAAGTCCCCCCTCTAAAAGTAAAACCCCCCAGCCACCAAACCCCCCCCAAAAAAAAACTAACACTAAAAAATCCTAAACTACCCATTGCCCGTAAAGGGGCATTTGTATGGGCATTGCCCTTAAAAGGGCATTCAGCTCCTTTACTACCCTTAAAAGCAATAAATTCCTAATCTTAAAAAAAAAAAAAGCCTAAATCTTCCAAGAGGGGACCATTTCCTTCTTCATCCAGGACCAAGCCGGAGCGGAGATGAGTGCGGAGCAGGACCGGCAACTGCAGAGCCATGGAGCATGGAGGATTCTCTTCGTGCGATCGCCGCAGTACACTGAATAGGGAATTCAAGGTACACGTCCCTTGAATTCCTATTGGCTGATTTGATTCTTCACATTCAAATCAGCCAATAGGATTTTTTTAGATTAGGGATTTATTGGGCACTCTTAAAAGAGCCGAACGCCATTTTAAGGGCAATAAAATAGCTGAATGCCCTTTTAAGGGCAATGGCCATACAAATGCTCCTTTAGGGGCAATGGGTAGTTTAGGAGTTTTTAGTGTTAGGTTTATTTATTTTTGGGGGTTTGGTGGGTGGTGGGGTTTACTGCTAGGGGGGCTTAGAATTTTTTTTAAATGCAAAAGAGTTGTTTAATTTAGGACAATGCCCTACAAAAAGCCTTTTTAAGGGCTATTGGTAGTTTAGCATTAGATTAGGGGGTGTTTTTATTTTGGGGGGCTTTTTTATTTTCATAGGGATTAGGTTTAATTTTTTTATTTTGGATCATTTTGTTTATTATTTTCTGTAATGTTAGACTTTTTTGTTTTTGGTAATTTTAGATTAATTTATTTTAATTTAATTTTAGGTTTATTTTTTTAAGTACTGTTAGGATTTTTTATTTTAATTATAATTAAGTATTTTATTATTTTATGTAATTTGGGGTTAATTTAGTGGGTGTTAGGTTATGGGGCTTAGTAATTAAATTAGTTATTTGCATTGTGGGGGTAGATAGAATAAATGCTAGATAGAATAATGCATTCAACAAAAAAATTAGTCTGTAGATGTATTTTTTATAGTTTCATTAGCTTTTTAAATATTGACAAAATAAGTGTAAAGTTTTATTGTCTATAAATCAATGGGAGCTGCCTGTCAGGGTGCCAGGAATCAGACTGAGACGAGAAGTGCAAAAATAATCACACCTTTATTAATAGCAAAAAATAATAAAAAGTCCCCAAGTCAAATACCAAGCCAGGAGTCAAAACCAGAGCTGGTAGTCAGACGAGCCGAGTCAGGAGCCAAAGCGAATAGTCAGACGAGCCGGAATCAGGAACAAGGAAAACAGCAGAGTCAGGAACAAGCCAGGGATCAGGAACCAGGAAGGATGTCAGGCAGCCAGGTAATACACAGGAACTCTCACAAACAGGTCTGAGACAACGCAAAGGCAAAGCATCCTGTCTCACATGGATGATGCACACCAGTCTGGCCATAAAAGGAAGTGCAGGAAGTGAGCAGCATCCCCCACAATGCACCATAGTCATGAAGAGAGGTGAGTAAAATGGCTGCCAGCAGCACATGGCAAACACAACAGGGAAAAAACCCTGACACTGCCATGTTGTAACTTAGGTTACCTTCTCTGCTGTGGCCAATTAGGGACTGTTATAAATAGGTCACTAGAGTGTGCAGCCAATGGCTGCGTGTCATATAACAGTGTTCTGCACTTCCATTTCTAACAGGAACTGACTAGCTAACAATTTCCGAATGGAATTACAGGAAAAGGGACAAAATAAATAATGCAAGTATATTGCAGTTTTATATATATATATATATATATATATATATATATATATATATATATATATATATATATATATATATATATATATATATATACTGTATATATGATTTATCATTTTATATTACCATATCAAAGTGTTTAATGTCCCTTTAATTTATATTAAACCCAAAATGTTTCTTTCATGATTCAGATAGAGCATGCAATTGTAAATAACTTTGTAATTAACTTCTATTTTCAATTTTTCTTTTTTATCTTATTATCTTTAGTTGAAAAGCAGGGACGTAAGTTTAGGAGTCAGACTAAATGCCATTTAGTGCTCCAGATACCTACCTAGGTACATACCTCCCAACATTTCAAAATTAAAAAGAGGGACACCCCCCCCCCGGCAAAAAAATTGACATGTGGTGGGCGGGGCTTAAAAAATCATAAGACCAAAGTAATAAAAATAAAATTCTAAATAAAGTCATATACTTTAATACACTTAGGCAGCAAATCAAACACAAGCTCAAAACACTGGTATGGCTATGTGAGCGCTGTATTTAATTAGCCTTTGCAAAGACATTGCTAAATATTTTTATCTTAATTGCACATTTATTAATAAATTCTTTAAAACTACTCTCTGCATTCCCCATTAATATTCTAGATTCTGGCCTTTAAAGTCAGCAAAAATACACAGTAGCACGCTACATAGCATACACTTACACATGCAGATACACACACACACACACACACACACACTACATAGCATACACTTATACATGCAGATACATACAAACTACATAGCATAAACTTACACATGCAGATACACACACACTACATAGCATACACTTACACATGCAGATACACAGACACTACATAGTATACACTTATACATGCAGACACACACACACTACATAGCATACACTTATACATGCAGATACACACTTATACATGCAGATACACATACACACACTGCATAGCTTACATTTATACATGCAGACACACACACACTACATAGCATAAACTTATACATACAGATACACACACACAGTTATGGATACAGATAGACACACACACTACATCAAATTAGCTGGCAGTCTGCGGCTGCCACTGCTCATTGTATAAAACTGAAGGCATGCTAGTATTATCACCAGGGGTTAGATATCATCATTACCAGAGGTAGGTTAGAGAGGTCACCATTACCCGTGGTCAGAGTGTATACAGCCTTCTTACTCCTGCTTAACCCACACACCATTCCTTTTCCACAGGGAATATAACAGGTATCTAACCCTGTAAGAGCAAAGCCAGCTGCTTCTTAGTATGGGCCCAATAGAATTTAAAAAAAAAAAAAATTTTTTTTTTTTAAATGCCTGGGGCAAATCGGGACAGATGGCTAGCAACTCGGGACAGAGAGACAGACCCCTAAAATCGGGACTGTCCCGCGAAAATCGGGACAGTTGGGGGGTATGTAGGTATCCCTTCACCACAGAATATAATTGCAATTAAGCACATTTCATAATAGAAGTGAATTGGAAACTTTTAAAAATAGCATGCTCTGTCTGAATCACAAAAGAACATTTATAGGTTTATATTCCCTTTTAACACGTTGACAGTTGACATATAATATATTTTTATTTTGCTGCCCAACCCTATGTGAATTGCCCCTCTGCGTATAGGGTCAGAGGTGTTCCTGATGACCCGGAGCATGTGTCCTTTCGGGACTGCTTTAATCACTGATTGGCTAAAATGCATGTCTGTCAAAAGAACTGAAATAAGGGGAAGTTTGCAGAGGCTTGGATACAAGATAATGATAGAGGTAAAACGTGTATTATTATAACTGTGTTGGTTATGCAAAACTGGGGAATGGTTAATTAAGGGATTAAGGGATTATCTATCTTTTAAAATAGCAAAAAAATCTGGTGTTGACTGTCCCTTTAATCACCCCTCATCCTTTTAGTTTCTTAAATCTAAGAAATCTACTTATTGGTCACTGGTTGTCGGCTTCAGTTTGACCGGGTGGCCCAAATTGTTCATTTAATTTATCCACTGTGTCAGTGTGTCTGTTGTCCCTCTCCTGATGACAAATAAATTGTCAATGTAGCATTTATATAGAGAGATGTTAGGATTATTGAACACCTGCATTATATCTGTTTCATATTGTTTAATATAAATATTCATGTAAGCTGGTGCCATGTTGGAGCCCATGGCGGTTCCGGTAGTTTGCAGATAGTACTTTGCTTCAAACCAGAAGTTTTTCGTCAGGGAGAGTTATAAAAGTTCCAGTATGAAGTCTACAGGTGGACCTATGTATGGGCATCTATTGAGTGCTTGACGAACCTCTGCAATCCCTTCCTGATGTGGAATAATTGTGTATAGACTCATAACGTCAAGGGTGACGAGGAGTTCACCTATGTTGTCATACATCTTAAGTGCTTTTCTCATATGCGTTCAGTCTTTCAAATATGACTTCATATTGATCACTATTGGTTGTAAGATGATATCCACTTGATATACTTGATATAAGCCCAGCAAGTGCAGACCCTTCATTTATAATATATACTGTATATATATATATATATATATATATATATATATATATATATATATATATATATATATATATATTTGTGTGCAAATTTTAAGTATCCAAGAAACAGATCCACAAGGTGATGATGGAAGATGTAAATAATAACATCTAATATTAAAAAAACAACCAAATCTTGAGAAAACTGCAATACATTTCTGCTCTCTTATTTAAATTGTCACACTATGGATTTTTTTTTATTCTCTAGGAAAATATTTAACGTTCATAACAATTGACTAATAAATAATGTTATAATAAAGTATCTTACAATAACGCAAGACTACATAACATTAATCTGCGTCATCACCATCTAAAACTACTTAGGGCATGTACGTTTTTTTTTATCTTACTGTGCTAATGTCAAATTAAGTTAGCATATTATAATTTGTAATATTTATTATTACAAATTAGTATTACATATTTACAATTCTAAATTTAACCTACCTATAACAAAATTTCACAAAGCTTAAAAAAATAACACTCACATAAATTATACAGTCTACCTAATATACTAACAAAATCTAATGTATCCATCTTCTGCAGCAAAACATTGCCTTTTCTATTAAAGTGACACTCAAGTTAAAATTAAACTTTCATGATTCAGATAGAGCATGCAATTTTAAACAACTTTCAAATTTACTTCAATTAACAAAATGTGCGCAGTCTTTTTATATTTACACTTTTTGAGTCACCAGCCCCTACTGAGCATGTGCAAAAATTCACAGCATATACGTTTATATGCATTTGGGATTGGCTGATGGCTGTCACATGATACGGGAGGAGTGGAAATAGACATAATTTTGAAATTGGTCAGAAAAAATCTACTACTCATTTCGAAATTCAGACTAAGTGTTTTTGCATAGTCTTTTTATCATGCATTTGTTGATTATGCAAATCTACTGTATTTACTGGTCTTTTAAACTATTTACCTTACTTACACTAATTAACTACCAGAAGACAATGCCATTGCATTCACATATGATTGTGGTTTTACATTACTGCAGATAAAAAGAAAGAGAGAGAGAGGGGGGTGAACGTCCTCCGCGTTATCTACATCTTAGACAATACACCTTGCAGTGAGGCCACCTCTCCACCCTTAACACTGACACTTTTAGATAGGGATATGCTCCACAGCCAGGAGGTGGTAGGATACCAACAATTGTCAATTTACCCCAAGGTATAAGATTTTTTCAGTTAGTCCAATTGTTAATTCCTTTTAATTTATTGATTAGATTAATTACTGGGGTCTTTGAATTGTAGACAGTGAACATTCAACACAGTCTAGATTTATAATTTATAGTAGACTCAGGATTACATCCTCTTCTGAAGGTAATTTCAATTGTTGATATAAATGTTTTTGTAGTTTTATTATAAATGTTTAATTTAAAATATTTACTTTGTTATGATAGCACAGTCCTAATAAAACTTTCATGATTCAGATAGGGCTTATAATTTTAAACAACTTTCTAATTTACTTTTATTATCAAATTTGCTTTGTTCTCTTGTTATTCTTAGATGAAAGCTAAACCTAGTTAGGTATTATAT
Organism: Bombina bombina; assembly: GCF_027579735.1. Lineage (NCBI taxonomy): Eukaryota > Metazoa > Chordata > Amphibia > Anura > Bombinatoridae > Bombina > Bombina bombina. The sequence goes on from NC_069500.1 coordinate 1,301,235,154, forward strand.
GCTAATTTCAAAATCCTTGAAGGCCGCCTCTGCAGTTGACAGTTTTTCATAGCTAGAGGGTGTTAGTTCATGTGTTTCATATAGATAACACTGTGCTCATGCACGTGAAGTTAGTCAGCACTAATTGCCTGAAATGCAAGTCTGTCAAAAGATCTGAGATAAGGAGGCAGTCAGCAGGAGCTTAGATACAAAGTAATAACAGAGGTAAAAAGTATATTTCTATAACAGCGTTAGTTATGCAAAACTGGGGTATGGTAAATAAAGGGATTATCTATCTTTTTAAAGAATAACATTTTTGGTGTTTACTATTCCTTTAATAGTATATCAGCAGAGAAAACTCCAAATGGTACAATTACAGGGCTTTAATTAATATACAATCTCTAAAATAAAACCCTGATTCTACCTATCTCTATCAACTATCATCTATCTATATATCCTTCTATCTTTATATCGATTTTATATATCTAAATCTATCTGTATCTATGTCTATTTATCTGTCTGTGTCTGCCTGCCTGCCTTTCTGTGTTTCTATATCTATCTATATTTACATATATAAATCTAACCTTATATCTATATTATATTTAATATGAAATTATTGATATATAATAATTTATATTATCTGTAAATTAAATATTTCAGATGGGAATATGGACACAGAAAATACTTCTGAAAATGCTGGAGAATATAATAGTGGGGTTAGTGTTGGAACAGATACACAGCAATATATTGAGTTTGAATCTGGACTTTCACAAGCTAAAGATGTAGACCAGGGTAACTGTAATTTGTAGATGCAAATTGTAGTGAATAATTGTGTTTAAATTACTTTTTTTTCTCTCTTTTTTTTTAAGGTGATGAGATCAATGGATCAGATGTGAAATCTTCACTTAAAGGGACAGTAAAGTCACAAAAAATCCTTCATGATTTAAACAGGGCATGTAATTTTAAACAACTTTCCAATTTACTTTTATTACCAATTTTGCTTCGTTCTCTTGGTATTCTTAGTTGAAAGCTAAATCTAGGAGGTTAATGTGCTAATGTCTTAGACCTTGAAGACTGCCTCTAATCGGAAAGCATTTTGACAGTCTTTCACCACTAGAGGGCGTTAGTTCATGTGTTTCATATAGATAACATTGAGCTCCGGCACGTGAAGCTCCTAAGAGCAAGCACTGATTGGCTAAAAATGCAAGTCTGTCAAAAGAACTGAAATAAGGGGGCGGTTTGCAGAGGCATAGATACAAGGTAATCACAGAGGTAAAAAGTGTATTATTATAACTGTGTTGGTTATGCAAATTTGGGGAATGGGTAATAAAGGGCTTGTCTATCTTTTTAAACAACAACAATTCTGGTGTTTACTGTCCCTTAAAACAACAAATTCTTAGTATTATGAAAACTTTGAATGTTTTGAATGAAAAGGAGCTGACCTTTTATAATACTCATGTTTTGGAATATATGTATTAATTGAAACATGTTATTTCTATATACATATATATGGTAATTTAGTTTTATAATTTAAGATGTATTTTTTCTTTTGTTTAAATAAAAATAAAATATGTGTGTGTTGCTTTTCATTTTTAATTATAAACATTAAAAATATGTTAAACAAGAAAAAACGAAAACAGAACATTTATGAAATAAAAACACATAATGAAACCAAATAACATATTTGTAAACAAAGTAACATCAAACATGAAAACATAAGAAAAGTGCATACTTAAAGGGACCGTCTAGTCAAAATTAAACATAAATTATTCAGATAGGACTTTTAATTTTAATCAATTTTCCAATTTACTTTTATCATCAAATGTGATTTTTCTCTTGGTATTCTTAGTTGAAACTAAACCTAGGTAGTCTCATATGCTAATTTCTAAGACCTTAAAGGCCGCCTCTTATCACATGCTTTTTTAATTGCTTTTTACAACAAGAGACTATTAGTTCATGTGGGCCCTATAGATAACACTGTGTTCATGCCAGGGGAGTTATTTAAGAGTTAGCACAACACAGCACTAAAATGCAAGTCAATAGATAATAAATAAAAAGTCATGTGATCAGGGGGGTGTCAGAAAATGCTTAGATACAAGGTAATCACAGAGGTAAAAAGTGTATTAATATAAGTGTTGATTATGCAAAACTGGGGGATGGGTAATAAAGGGCTTATGCATCTTTTAAAATAATAAAAAATCAATTGTAGACTATCTCTTTAAATGGATTCCGTAATCTAATATTAGCCTCTTTGGATATGGTGATTGGCTCTGCCACTGCCTCTCCCGTATTATTTCCAAAAGAGCTTGTATGGTTTTCAACAAGAGTCAAAGAACGGTTTATTTGCTTATCTCTTTCTTGCTCCATTTGTCACTGCCAATCAAATATCTCCCTATCACTTTCTAATCTTCTTTGATTATTATTACATCAACATTGTCTATTTTCAGCCCAGATAGAGCATTATGATTTTAAACACCCTTCCAATTTAATTTTATAATCTAATTTGTTTGGTTTTCTTGGTATCTTTTGTTGAAAAGGATACTTAGCCAGGCTCAAGAGCTGCTGATTGATGGCTACACATAAACGCCTCATGTTATTGACTCACACAGTTCATTTACTAGCTCACATTGGGGCATTGCTGCTTCTTCAACAAAGGTTACCAAGAGAATGAAGCAAATTAGATAATACAAGTAAATTAAAAAGTTGTTTAAAATAGAATGCTTTATCTGAGTCATGAATGAAAAATGTGTAATTTCCTGTCCCTTTAATTAAACATCAATCAATGTCATTTTCAGTCAATTTTATTTATACATTTGTTAATCATTACCTTTAAAAAGTCTGGGAGAAGTGCTTATCATGGACTTGAATATACAACCAACATCAGCTGTGATAACAATAAAAATAAATTATATTTTAACCTTTTTTTCCAGAAATGCCCCATTTTAGGGCATTCCCATAAAAGGAGTTTGAGTGTGGGTTTTGGCAATGAGCATTTAACACACTCTTCAGCCTCCCACTCTCAGAATGTGAGGTGTTATGTAGGTTCTATAAGCAACTTTTTCTGAGTTTCCTCATATCCAAATCTAGAGTGGGCCAGTCTGACACATTTGCAACTGTGCAACATGCTATCTGGGGTGACCTCTAGATGCCCTTCTTTTTCCCATGGCAATTCTGTTTTATTTAGAGTGTCCCTTGACCTTGCTTCAAAAATAAGATTATAAATAGGAGAGAATGACCTTTCCTGAAAAGAGCACACAATTTATCCCAGGGTAATTTGTCCCATGCACTAGGATTGTCACAAAGTAGGAAATGTATCAGTATGTTTCTTTATCATTTTATTATATGTCCTGGCACTGAGGAATGCACAAACTAGGTCTCTCTAATACTGAAAGATGGAAAAAGACACAGGGAAAGGCAATATAATAATAACAGTGTTTATTATGAAGTTAGTGCAATGACATACACTAAGCCGCGATTACACAATAAAACAAAGCAGTGATTAAATTTTTAAATGCATTACTTATCTTCAGGTTTTGGATAAGGTATTAATGGCATGCAACAGCACTGAGAGTCATCAGCAGTGGGAGATGTTACCCAGTAGAGTCTCCTGCCTCTCTCTCAGCAATTGCAATAATTAAATCTACAGTTTAGCGTGTTCTTATGTCAATCATATTATTTTATTTAGCGTGCATTTTTTTAAAAAAATAGTTCTCATAACAATCGGATATTCCCACACTAGTGTGGTAGCACTTTATCTTTTGGAATGTAACGTCTCACAATTGTTAAATAATAACATTACTTGACAGAACAGCTGCTTGAAATACAAGTGTAACATTTCTTAAAGGCAATATTCTTGAAGGCATATATGTGTTTTTATGTGATATATGCATATGTACTATATATATATATATATATATATATATATATATATATATATGTATATATATACTGTATATATATATATATATTTATATAATATATATATATATATATATATATATATATATATATATATATATATATATATATATATATATATATATATAATTGTACCTTTCCATGTCTTAACTGCTCTTATTGTAACAGTATAATAAAGGGTGACAGTATTAGTCAGCCTTTTTCTGGTAAGAAATTTGCTAGAAAAGGGCACTTTACGTGTCAGTCTATTTATGTGGTTTATACGCTTAAATGCCCATGTGGCCGCCGCCTAACTCATGTGTGGAAACTTTCCAACAGATAAAGGACTGAATGACTCAATGGCCTATATTTATCAAAGTCTGGCGGACCTGATACGACAGTGCGGATCAGGTCCGCCAGACCTTGCTGAATGTGGAGAGCAATACGCTCTCCATATTCAGCATTGCACCAGCAGCTCACAAGAGCTGCTGGTGCAACGCCGCCCCCTGCTGACTCGCTGCCAATGGGCCGCCAGCAGGGAGGTGTCAATCAACCCGATTGGGTTGATTTCTGGCGATGTCTGTACTCGATCGGGTTGGTTTCCGGCGATGTCTGTCCGCCTGCTCAGAGCAGGCAGACAGGTTATGGAGCAGCGGTCTTTGTGACCGCTGCTTCATAACTGCTGTTTCTGGCGAGCCTGAAGGCTCACAAGAAACACGGGGCATCAAGCTCCATTCGGAGCTTGATGGATAGGCCTCAATAAGTCGACGATTCATATCCCTAAAATGAGACATTTACCAGTTCCTACACATTTTTATGAGAGATGACACTAAGTGAATCAACTTTGTTTTATGGTTTTAGACCATGTTCCCAAGGGGAATATAAACTTTGACAGAGGAAAAAAGCTATTGAGGAAGGAGGTCATGTAGATACATAGGGCGCCATGTACTAAGAGGCGGGCGGACAGCTTCTTAACTCGCGAAGCTGTCCGCCCACCTCCGCTACACACGGGCAGCGGATCTATTGATCCGCTTGCCCGTATGTATCATTACACACTCATCGGAGTGTGTAATGTCCGCCCCTTCAATCACGCGACATCACGCGACTGAAGGGGCTGTCAATCACCGAGAGCGAGCGTGCTCTCTGTGATTTTGCTTCGCCACCTAAGAGGTGGCGTAGGGTGTAGGAAGCAGCGGTCTAATGACCGCTGCTTCTTACATTGCGGGAAGCAGGCTCGCATATGCGAACCTGCCCCGCAAAGGCTCCAGAGCAGCTTTTGCTGCTTCGTACATGGAGCCCATAGGCTTAATGCCAATCACCCTAAGGTCCTAAATAGAGATTATAATTTAGCTATCCTATTGTGAATATATATAAAAAAAAGAAGTAAAATAATTAGTTTTGGTTAGTTTTTTAGGTTTTATGGGATGAAATTCAATTATCATTAAGTTTTCTCTTTGACTTAAAATTAGTTTTTTTTTTGCCTTTACAAAAAATTTAGCTGTACCACACTTTCCATGGCGCTGCCATTACAAGTTAACAAAAAACCTTGTGTTGTGCATTATGGTGCGATAAGCTCCATACCTCACAAAAGCCAAGTCCTGACTTTGTGTGCTTATGCACGTTTTCCCCCATAGACATCAATGGAGAAAAAGTGTTAGAAAAAAACTAACACCTGCGATTACGGGAATGGTGATCTCTATATCCCAATCCCCATTGATGTCTATGGGGACAAGAAGGTTACGTAAAACCTAACACCCTAACATAAACCCTTAGTCTAAATACCCCTAATCCCCCGCCCCCAACATCGACAACACTAAATAAAGTTATTAACACCTAAACCGCCGCCCCTGACATTGCCAACACTAAATAAATATATTAACCCCTAAACTGCCGACCCCCCACATTGCAGACACTAAATAAACCTATTAACCCCTAAACCGCTGACCCCCACATGGCCAACACTAAATAAACCTATTAATCCCTAATCCGCCGCCCCCCCACATCGCAAATACTAAACCTATTAACCCCTAAACTGCCAGCCCCTGTATTGCTAATACTAAAATAAACCTATTAACCCCTAAACTGCTGCACCCACATCGCGACACACTAAATTAAACTATTAACCCCTAAACCTAACAACCCCCTAACTTTAAATTAAAGTTACAATAAAACTATCTTAAAATAAATAAAAACTGGGGCGGAGCCGGCAGCTAAACTGGTAGGAAGTGTGGAGACAGAGCTCTGGCCACAAAAGTGATATTTTAGCTCATATAACCTGCTAAATACAGCGAAATTGCCCAAAACATATCTAGGGCAGCTACTACAACCACCCGGCACTGTTTCTTGCTCGTTTTTGCAAAAATTTACAATCGCAAATAACAACCGCTTGGGAGCTCCAGACCATTTTACAGGAAAGGCTGCGGTCGCGGCCTACACCGGCACACGCAGTTAAGCCTTCACTGGCGGAATTACACCTGATTACTGCAGGACCATCTCCTTGAACCACCGGACTACCAAGCACACTGGGAGAGGTGAATATACTGGTTAACAACCAGTTTTTTATGGTACTAGAAACTCAACACTCCTAACGGCATCCCACGTGGCAGTTTGTAAGTAACCAACAACTTGCTTTTTTTTCTTTCTTTCACTAAGAGACATTCAATTCAGGTTCCTTAGATTTGGCTTTATAGCCATCATTCTACCTTCTGTTGAAGCATTGTATACAACTGCTACCTCACTGCGATTTTATTTGAATAAGCCTTACAACTCTGTGAGTGGCAAATGGAAACCATTACTTTAAATCTTCACACACTCTACTACCGCTCTTTATAATGTGAAATCCTCTAATTACCAGTGTGTAGACTGCAATATACCTCATTTATTTTGCCTTCATATTTGGACACTTTGCTCTATACTGATCCTCCACACGCCTAAATCAGATAACATTAGCCTCTGTGCAGCAAAAGCTCTCTTACTGACATTAAGAAGAACTGTGCCCTTTTTTACAAGTTACTGTACAGCTGTGTATTTTTCTTTTTGGAAAAGACCCTCAGTGCCAGAATTGAAGGCGAACATTATTCTAAAGTACTGCTGTAATACCAGACTTCATTGATTCCCAGGGCCAGATTTGACACCCTCCTCCCTTTCCCGCTATCCTCAGTGGTGACGGGTCATATCCCATCTCCTTTTTCCCGCTTCGCCCAAAAGGGGGCACTCCCTCAGGAGGGTGCCATACATGATTCCTGACCCTGAGTGACAACTACCCCAGCGGAGGTCTGGAAATCATATATTACACCAACAGCAACATATGTGAAACACAAGAAACACCTTAAGAGAATCAACAGCACTCTTCTACTTTAAAATGTGCTGCTAATTGTATTGCCTAAGGGGAGGGGAAGCCCCTCAGGCTCCGGATCCTACTACATATACACATTACTCTGGCTCACTCTGCAACATCAGTTTATAAAATTTTGATCTTCTAGCTGTGTCCTGTGCTCTTAATTGTCAGGTGTGCCATTTGAAGTCCTGAAGATGGCACAATCCAACAAACGGAAACCAAAGCCGGTAGGTGGCCCTAAAAGGACTGTGGTGGACCATTTCAATCCTATGATATTATCTACGAATGAAGATTCACAAGATAGCACTAATACCTCAACACATGGATCAGATTTAGTATCCAATACCCTCCAAGCCCTCCAAGATGCTGCCCCAACAACTGTGACACCTTCGTTTATTTTATCATCTTTGCAAACTTTGCTTGAGGCACATCACTCCTCTTTTCAGTCCCAAATAACTGCCTCGCTGGCTGAGATGCGGCGAGATCTGACATCTACTTCTGAAAGAGTGGACACAATTGAGAGGAAGCAGGAAGACATGATAGTTGAACAGGGTAATGTCCTAGCATATGCCCAGAGTTTGGCGGAACAGCTTATTATGCTAGAAAACAAAGTGGCGGATGCTGAAGACCGATCCCGCCGGAATAATCTACGCCTCAGGGGGATTCCTGAAAGCATATCCTCTAGTGACTTGGTCACCCACCTTTCTGAATTTTTCAATCATCTGGCACCACCGGCAAATCCAAATGAGGGACTCATTGATAGGGCACACAGGGCTCTACGCCCTAGAAGCCTAGCAACTGATAAACCAAGAGATGTCATTGTTCGGCTACACTTCTACACATACAAAGAGAGGTTAGTTAGAGCCTCTATGTCCAAACCCACCTTGCCTGAACAATTTCAGGACATTAACATCTTTGCCGATCTCTCTCACCACACCCTTCAGCAGCGAAAGTCTTTTGGAAGTTTCACCAAGTTTCTTAGGACAAACAACATAAAGTATAGATGGGGTCATCCGACCAGACTTTTTGTTCTCAAGGACAACCAGCAGTATATTGTTACCACTCTTGAACAAAGTCACAACCTTCTGCAAAAATGGAGTGCCACATCTTCATCTTCACCTGACACTCCACTACAAAGCTCTTTGAACCCTATGGTCCCACAATGGGGTCCTTTACCCCAAAGACCATCCAGTGACTTAGCTACAACTACTCAGGCACGAGCAGATGACGATGACTGCACATGAGGTATAGGGGTGGTGGAGCATCTCCACCTCCCCACTGCTCACTAACCACCTGTCAATATATTCTACAAGTGACTTTCCATTGCTAAATGTTTTCTCTTTTTTTCCTCCTCCTTAGGTTTGATATATGCAAAGTATTTTATTTCAAAGTGTATATGTGTCTACTCTCTATACTACTCACTATCTTTTTGTTCTTTCTTTCCTTCTTTTTTCCACCTTTTTTTTTTTTTTCCTCTCGCTTCTCTTTCTCTTTTTCTTCTCTCTTCTCTCCAAGTCTCATCTCCTACTGGGGATAACTTTTCCTATTTGCTATGGGGGCCCGGGAAACACCTGAGCTTTTAAGAGCACATTTCTACTCTCTTATTGTTAGTATGCTTTGTTTATCTGGAGCGTGAGATGGCCGCATAATGGAGATGCAACACTGAATGCACCATTTTGTGGTGACCTCGCTTTCATATGCATTGTTCTCTCAGACTTGTCATTTACTTTCTAATCCACCTAAATTACAGATGATGTATGCTGTGTTGTATATGCCACTTGTGCTTCACGGTACCTCTTTCGGTGACATCCTCCCCCATCTATCTTACAATGGGTTTGGGCATTGTCTGCCGCCCGCAACACCGGGAGGTATCGTGCTCTCCAACTGGAATAATAGTTCTCTAGTATTTAATCGATAGTGCTTGAAGATGCCGTGAACTCACTGCAGTGTACAGATTATATGTTGTTTTTACCATAGCGGTTATTATATTGTTGGGTACTACAAAAGTTTACTCGGTTGGCGGGGCGGATACATTCCGCCAGCTGATGGCCTAATATATCAATACTGTTGATGTTTTCTTACATTGTACTACCTTTTATATGTTGTATGGTTATGTGGAGCCACATCTTGGCTGATATATTTTGCAATACCTGGGCCATCCTGTGCTGCATGCTTCCTCCACCATTAGCATACTATCAGACCCATCTCCTACTAGATGGGTTGATGAACTACCTGTGATTTTCGGGATGTGGAGGTGGGGTGCTGAACAGGGGGCTGGTTTGCCCTTTTGCTTTAGATTCTCACTGTTATGTTGATGTTTAACATTCACTACTATTGCATTAATAGATTTAGTCCGAAATTGATGCTATTTCCTCCCACTCTCCCCCTCTTCTCTTCCCCTTTTTTTTTTTTTTTTTTTTTTCTTTTTCTTTTTCTCTCTCTTCCTTTTATCCCATCTTGACCCTCCCCTTTCTTTTCTACCCACTCTGTCAATCTTTCCCCCCTGGATCCGGAGCCTGTGTGTGTACTTATCCCTCCCTCCTCTCTTCCATTCACACTTTACTCTTTCTTTCCCCTGTCAAACTCTCCCAATGATGCGGATTTAATAACTAAATTGCCAGCTGGCACTGGCTACCACTCCCCCCACTTAAAGTACTCTGGAAACGTATTCTAGAGACTGCATACGCGGTTTACCTTGTTTATATACCGCACCTTGTACTCTTATTTGACTGTTTGTACGTTTTAACTTGGATATTGTTTGTACCAGTATTATTTTCTTTTATTTATGAGACTGTGTTGAATTGTATTTATCCTAAGCAATCCTTTTTTTTTTTTTTTTTTTTCTTCTCTTTTTCTTTCCCTCCCCTTTTCCTCTCTTGTCCTCCGCCCTATTTGTCCCTTCCCCAACTACCCACCACTGTCTATTGCACCTTACCCCTTTTTTTTTTTTCTCTGTCCTGATAATCCACCCGACCCCAGTCTATAGCGAGAGGACGCACATTTGTAACTATGCCATACTGTTGTGTCACTCACAATGTTAGAGGACTCAACTCTCCGACTAAGCGCAGTCTCTGCCTTAGATCTTTAGCCAAGGCTCGGGCGCACCTGGTTTTCCTTCAAGAGACCCATTGGGTAAAAGGTACAAAGACACCCATCCAGTCTAAATTGTATCCGATAGTTGAAACTGCCAGTTTCTCTCAGAAATCAAGAGGAACGGCTATCCTCATACATAAAGATGTCTCTTACGAGAAAATTTTTGTTGACTCTGACCCTCAGGGACGATACTTGATTCTAGTCTGTAAACTGGACGGTGCGCTGTATACGCTAGCCTCCTACTATGGACCTAATAAGCAACACATTCAGTTTCTACGCAGGTTTCTCCAGAAACTGGAGACTCTGCGTCAGGGCCTTTTGCTTCTCGCCGGGGATTTCAATCTTATATGGGACACCAATCTGGATAGACGATCGGACCCCCCCCGCAAATTCCCTAAGCCAATGGCTGAACTATCGCACCAATTTCGACACTTAATCTACCGCTTCAACCTATTTGACATCTGGCGTGCCCTTAACTCGACTGCTCGGGATTATACTTATTTCTCTCCAGTACATCGCTCATATTCGCGGTTAGATTTTTTCTTCTGTGACCCGGGTCTTCTGGATGGTGTGACTCGTACTTGGATTCCTCAATGCCCATGGTTCGACCATGATCCTGTATATATTAATTTACGATCCTCCATAGAACTTCAACGAGCGGCAACATGGCGCTTGCATCCTCACTTGTTTTCCAATCCTGGAACGGAGGCTTCCATTGCTGAAGACATTACTGAGTTTCTAGCTTCTAATGACAATGGTGAAGTTGACGACTTCACTTTATGGGCTGCACTGAAAGCATATATCCGAGGGTCGTTTATAAAAATAGCAGCAGCCGAGAAAAAACGCAAAGGCGAAACCCTTGCACAACTTACTATGAGCCTCCGAAAGATTTCTGGGGAACATAAAATGAACCCCACAGATACACTGTCCAAGCAACTAGTGGATCTTAAGGCCCGTATAGTACAGTTGGAGTCCGAGAGGACAGCCGTGAGACTTCTACGGCTTAAAGAAATGTACTACCACAAGGGTAATAAAGCTGATAGATTATTGGCCAATAGGTTACGCCAGAAAACGGCGGCAGCACGCATCCCCATGCTGAAGGTAGATGGAAGGTGTGTTATAAAACCCACAGATATTGGCAATGCTTTTGCAGATTACTATGCCGCCCTCTATAATCTACAACAGGACGGCTCAATTAGCCCTCCAACATCTGAGAATATTGAGACATTTTTAGCCTCGCTGAACCTCCCTTCGGCTCCCCAAGACTGCATTGACTCTTTGCAGAATCCCATTTCACTAATAGAAATTAAAAAAGCTATCAAATCTCTTAAGGCCTTTAAATCACCAGGACCAGACGGCTTCTCTGATCTATTTTATAAAAAGTTTCAAACCCAACTACTTCCCATTCTAGGACGTTTCTTTACGCTAGCAAGCGAACGGGGCACCTTTTCGGCCGAATTTTTACAGGCCACTATCATTACTCTCCCGAAACAGGGAAAGGACTTGACCCTTTGTGGCAGCTATAGGCCGATTTCACTGTTGAACCTGGACGTTAAGTTGTACGCTAAGATTTTAGCCTCGCGCCTCAATTCTTTACTACCAGCGCTGGTCAGACCAGATCAGGTGGGCTTTGTCCTACATCGGCAAGGCCCAGACAATACAAGACGTCTCCTGAATGTCTACCTTGAAGCTCATGGTTCCCACTTGCCCTGTGTCACCCTGTCGTTGGACGCCGAGAAGGCCTTCGACAGGGTGAACTGGAAATATATGTTTGCTGTGCTGCGGCGCTTTGGTCTTCCGGAGCCCTTCATCACGGCAATCGCGGCTCTTTACTCTACCCCGTCGGCAGTAGTCAGGGGTCTGGGGTTTTGCTCCAGAACTTTCTCAATAACGAACGGCACGAGACAAGGATGTCCAATGTCCCCACTTATTTTTGCCCTCATGATGGAACCCTTAGCCGAGGCCATCCGGTCATGCCCCTTAATCCGAGGGGTATGTATCCATCACACGGAGCAGAAGACTGCTTTGTTTGCAGACGACCTAACAGTGCTTGTGTCAGATCCTATTACTTCTCTTCCCCATCTATTTTCCCTACTGAATAAATTCTCCTTAGTCAGTTACTACAAGCTAAATGTCCTCAAGACTGAGGCGTACGCTATTAACATTTCAGACGGGACTCTTAATGAACTGAAACGCACTTATAAGTTCGTGTGGTCTACGACTCACATCAAACATCTCGGGGTTTATCTCTCACATAGTATTCCGAAGATGATAGAATTGAATTTCAATCCCTTATTGTCAACTATTGAAAAATCGACCGACACTTGGAATCTCCCGTCACTGTCATGGCTGGGTCGAATCGCGGCCTTCAAAATGAGCCTCCTACCAAAGCTTACTTACCTATTCCGCTCCCTACCCATCCCGATTCCTAGATCTACAATTTACAAATTCCAACAGCTATGTAACAAATTCATTTGGCGCAATAAGGTTCCGAGACTTGCTACTAATATTCTACAACAACCTCTTCTGGCTGGTGGGGCGGCTGCCCCCAATATCCTAAAATACCATGAGGCTGCCAGACTCTCTCATGTAACCCAATGGAAGCTGCCGTTGGAGAGTCGATGGGCAGAGATTGAACAAGCATCCCTCCCGGCTGGATTCACCCTACAAGATCTGGTGTGGATCCCTAGACACTCTAGGACGCCAGCCCTCTTGACTAATCCTATTGTCAAATCAAATTTGCAGTTTTGGGATAAGGTTCGCAACCTTTCGACCGTAGCGCCGCATCCCTCGCCATCGCATTCCCTTAGGGGGCTGCTATTGTCATTGCCAGACTCCCATCCCAACTTATGGCTCGCTTTGGGTTTGACTAGAATAGCAGATTTCTATGCAGGGGATAAGCTACTAAACTACCAGGACTTTCTTCGGAAGTTTAATCCGCCTCCTCGATTGCACTTTGAATTCTGGAGACTACGTAGCCTTCTCCTCTCGTGGGGCTTTGGTACGGGCCCACTGAGGTCTAAAACCGCTTGGGAAGTTCGCTGGGATTCTATGACATCCCCCGGTAAACTTCTGTCCATCTCGTATCTTACACTCATGAAGCCTCCAGTTTTCTATAAATCCCCTCCAGTACGGCGATGGGAATCTTCCCTGATGGTTTCAAACGAGCCACAACAATGGCGGATGGCTGTCCAATTAACCAAGAAAGCTATACACTGCATAACCCTGTACGAGTTATTTCTCAAGGTTATGCTACAATGGCATATGACTCCTATCCGTTTGTTTAAAATCTCGGCAGTCAATTCACCCAAATGTTGGAGGGGCTGCGAGGAGTTGGGAACGCCCCAACATATTTGGTGGTCTTGCAGTCAGATTCAGCCGCTTTGGCAAAAATCAATCCGATACTGCTCTTCAGGGAATATCCACTTACCTCTGTCCCCTAGTTCATGCCTGTTCCACATCTTGCCTAGGAAATTGACTCTACCTCAGAAATTATTCTGTATTTACCTATTTCTAGCTGTTAAATTAGCTGTAGCTCGTATGTGGCTGCAACGCACTGTCCCTTCGTGGGAACAGGTGATGGACATACTGGATTTTGTTAAAAGAATGGAGTCCTATGTCTCCCATGTCCACGGGTCCACAGACCTTCAGTCCCAAATTTGGGCACTTCGCCCAGAGTAATTCCCCCTACAAACACTTTGGGGACTTTAGGTTCCTCGGGTTAGTTGTAGCCGTTGCTACTAATATCCTCCTGCCCATTCCCCCTTCCTTTCCCTTATCTGAACCCTCCCAATCTCTCCCGCTCATATCTCTTGTCGGTGTATACCTCCCTCCTTTTTTTTTTTTTTTTTTTTTTTTTTTTTATTTCTTCTCCTTTTTGGATAGCTTGACACAGTTCCTTTTTTTTTTTTTCTCTATGTATAATCTGGTTAACAT